>NW_027069958.1:0-2910 GCF_002906115.3 Quercus suber | reverse complement strand
TCTCACCACACCCACGTCTGTGAGAAGGTCCATTTGGTGCTTTGGGAAGCAGTTTGGAAAGAAACCAATATACATTGGTTGATGCTATGGTCAAGTAGCGGAATCCGGGAAGCTAGAGAAGAAATAGGTTCGGCGTAACCTCGTTGGAGCAAGAAGCTTGGAGGGCTTAGGTACTTGGGTAGATTAGGCTTGGAGGGTCTTCTGCTGTTTATGTATCCCAACTACATTCTTTAGTGGATTATTTGACCGCTTGGAGGGCGGCGGAGAGGTTTTACGCCGAGGACTTCGGTTTCCTCTTCGATAACACTTCGTGTGTTGTCCGTGTGTTTGCATCTTCTTTCCCTTTACATTTGCCTTATATTTACTGCTGTAGATGTATTTATATTTGGCTTAGATCGTTCTATCAATTCTGTTATAAGCTTGTTATCATATTCCGCACATAAATTGTTTGATATAAAGCTTGAATTGGTATTTGTGTTATTTGGGGTCTAAACGTTCAAAGGTGTTGTATACCCTTTTTGAACTTTCACCAACCAAACAAGACTATGCATGAAGATGGAGTCAAAACACAAATTATGCACCTTTTAAAAAGGCTAAACAATAATGACTACTTATTGAAACTCTAATACTTGAAAAGTGAACAATGTTGTTGTTGTTGTTTTTTTTTTTTTTTTTTTTTTTTCTTCAAGTAAAAGGAAAGTTAAAAACAATGTTTTATTACCTTCCAAGGCCTCTCAACTCATAAGGTTAAGCAAGCAGTCATTCTAATCCTCTAGCCAATTTCATTCAATATCATCCCTATCAGAAAGAGCATATAATTACAGGATATCTAGTAGTTCCAACATACAACTGTTGCATACTCAATTTAAAGCATGTTCACCATTAACAATAACATAATTTAAAGAAAAAAAAAATTGGATTCCTCCCTAAACAGTAGATCCAAATTAATAGTAATCAAAAAAACTAAAAGTTGGAAAAAGTGATAATAATTTTAAGAACTGACTAGTTATTTGACTAAAAATTTATTTAGAAAGTAATGCACAGACAATAATATACATTCACAATCTTAGAATTTTTGCTAACACCTTATATCTTTTACTAGGGGGGATAATGATCCACAATTACTTTTGTAAGGAAAAGCCTTTCTGCACACTGCTGAACAGTGCCACCCGCCTTTAGTCCTAATGCAGCCAATGCCTGCCAGGCAACAATACAAGGATCAATTAAGGAAAATGAATATAAAAAAGACAGCTGGAAACATGTATTTTGCATGAGGTACATTGAAACTTGTTAAAAGCAACAATGAATTGTTGGAAACTTTTGAATCGAGGAAAAAAACAAAGATTCTAACTAATTGTGGACACTTATAATAAATTTTAATTTTCATTAAAAATTACTGAAATTGCATTGATTCATATTATCGCGATAAGCACCTAAAAAACCAGAGATACAGATTCAAAAGCCTTAACCCATGATATATTGAGAATATTTCCTTTACCCTTGACACTTACCAACTCCGTTAAGGAAAAGTCTTTCTGCACACTGCTGAACAGTGCCACCCGTCTTTAGTCCTAATGCAGCCAATGCCTGCCAGGCAACAATACAGGGATCAATTAAGGAAAATGGATATAAAAAAGACAGCTAGAAACATGTATTTTGCATGAGGTACATTGAAACTTGTTAAAAGCAACAATGAATTGTTGGAAACTTTTGAATCGAGGAAAAAAACAAAGATTCTAACTAATTGTGGACACTTATAATAAATTTTAATTTTCATTAAAAATTACTGAAATTGCATTGATTCATATTATCGCGATAAGCACCTAAAAAACCAGAGATACAGATTCAAAAGCCTTAACCCATGATATATTGAGAATATTTCCTTTACCCTTGACACTTACCAACTCCGTTAAGGAAAAGTCTTTCTGCACACTGCTGAACAGTGCCACCCGTCTTTAGTCCTAATGCAGCCAATGCCTGCCAGGCAACAATACAGGGATCAATTAAGGAAAATGGATATAAAAAAGACAGCTAGAAACATGTATTTTGCATGAGGTACATTGAAACTTGTTAAAAGCAACAATGAATTGTTGGAAACTTTTGAATCGAGGAAAAAAAAAAAGATTCTAACTAATTGTGGACACTTCTAATAAATTTTAATTTTCATTAAAAATTACTGAAATTGCATTGATTCATATTATCGCAATAAGCACCTAAAAAACCAGAGATACAGATTCAAAAGCCTTAACCCATGATATATTGAGAATATTTCCTTTACCCTTGACACTTACCAACTCCGTTCTGAGTGCATTTGAAAACATCTGGCAAACATGATTAGGTAACACATGGCAGAAAAATATGTTTTTCCATAGGAGTCTGAAAGAAACTTTGACCAGATATTTGATAAGCATCTTCAAGACACCATATTTCACCACATGGAAAAAATGAATACCTTTCCATGATCATGTTTACTTTTTACTCTCAAATTTAGTAACTCAATTAAAATTAGCAACGAACACTTGTCGAAATAGTAATAATAATAATAATAATTAACAATCAACATAAGAAGATGAGGATGTAAGTACTAAGAGCATTGACAGCAACAAGAACAACTGTGATTATAATTACAATATCAACAAACTAATTGGGTTTTTGAAAATGCTTTCTCATGGATTTCAGCTTCCTCTACCTTTGCAGCTTGTAAGTTGTAGTTCCTTATCAGGTTTTTATTAATAATCAGAACTTTAGATTTTGTTTCTTCTCCTTTATTTTCTGAGTTGGGTCCTGTGTATTTCCCAACATCAAGAATAGAACCAATAGATCCTGAGTTTGATCACCAACTGTTGGGGGATACCACCACAATTTTTTCTTCTTTTTCTTTTTTTTTTTTTTCTTTTTGGGTATATCTGC
>NW_027069957.1:522854-579119 GCF_002906115.3 Quercus suber | reverse complement strand
TAAGGACCTCAAAAGAGTACTTACCTATTTGAAAATGTGAGATACTGCAACTTTTAGAGGACATGGCTATTGTTTTGGTTTTCCACTCTAGATCAACTTCTAATTTTGCTTCAATTGAGTTATTTGGTGTTAGTTATCGCATAAATATTGAACAACTATGTAAAGTCTTAATTCTCAGGTCCTGAAAACTTGGAATTCGGCTACAGAAGTCCACATTTGAGCTCTTTCAAGTGCCACATTCTCGACAAATCATATACCATTATTCATTTCCTCAATACCTCAGAGTCCAAGTTCTTCAGGAGTCCGTTTGGATAGAACTTATTTTGCTTAAACTGAAAACTAAAAACACTATAGTAAAATAATTTTTAAATGTGTGAATAGTATCGTGAAACTCATTTTTAATGAAAAAATTGCTAAAAAGTGTAATTTGTGGGGCCTGTAAATAGTGCACAGGTGCATTGTTCACTGCTGACTTAGTCAAAAGGAGTGGCTAAAGCAAAAAAAAAATAAAAATAAAAATAAAAATACTGAAAACACGTGAAAACATAAAACGCAGCTGCAGATGTGGTATCCAAACCCACACTAGATCTTATGGTTTGAAAAAGTTGTTATCTCATATTTCCAATTCATATTAAATTTTTTTCACAATCCATCATAAATCATGATTAATATGCAAATTAAATAACCAATTGAACGTGTACTAATAGTAAGATCTGGAATACTATGATTGGAGATTGTAATATGCTAGTTGATGTTATTATACCCCGTTTCTTGGTTTCTGCAGTGCATAGCAGTTTGTTTTCATTTTATGGTACTAGAACATGATTATTTCCTTAAGGCAATGTTCAAAAATAGGTGTTTTCATATTAACGAGTAAAACAATCTAGTACCTTTTCCCTCTCCTTTTCCCCAGTAGATCTTCTTGGCTTTCCTTTTAATTCTCCTGTTCCAACTTATGCTGGAAGCCAGTAAGATACTTTTATGCTTCAACAAATAAACTTTTCAAATCTAAGTTCTTAAGACAGTGCTTAGAGCTTAGATTTGTAGAAAACGCATAAAAAGATGTCCTAACTTCGTATAAATATTGGTACAGCTAGTACATAACTAACTTGGGGTACAATCCCTGATATTTATATTGGCATAGCATGCTCACTTGGTCATCATCAGCTAGGCAATATGAAATAAATAAATTGTGTCTGAATTTATGATCATATAATAAAATATATAAATGAACAAACAATTATCTAGAAAGAAGAATTCCAAATATCTACAGCAGTTGGCTGTGGTATCTATTCTACAAGCAGGGAGACGATAAAATTGGTTTCGTTTTTGTATTTATGCTTCATATTTCATTATATTTATTAAAATTTGTTTGTGACTTTTTTTGGATTCATATAACATCAGGTAATGTTGAAAATTATACTACTGCACTTTATCAATTAGAGCCACAACACATGCATCTTAACAAGGCAAAAATTGATGACCTGGGTGCTTTTAGGCTTGTTGTTTTCAACTTAGGTTGCCTTCCTGGTGGTGACAAAAATATAATTACAAAGCCAGAAGTAACACTACTTCCACAGGTAGTCATTACTTGTTCTCTAATTCAAAAGATAGTCATTTTTGTTTTCCAGGTTGTAAGAATTTTTGTACTCTAACCATTGCCTACAACTACAGACTTTGATTGTTATTTATGAAAATATTTTAGATTCAGTGGAATCACAATAATTCTCTCATCCTTTTCCTGATATTTTCTTCAGTTTATATCAACTTGAAAAATTGGTCAAAATGTAAATTTTTCTTAGCCAATCAATATTACTTCGCATGGGATGCATTTAAAAATCGAGGGATTTGAAAAATTATTTCTAGTTAAAATACCAGATATAAATTTAATGACACATGATAATTTATGTTTTAGAGAATTTGTTCAAACAAAAGTACTTGTAACATTATCGATTCAAAATTATATTGTAAATCTAACCATTTCAAATCCATTTATTAATGATGCTTAAATTTATTCATAAAATTTCATCAACAAGAAAAAATTGTCACTTAATACTTTATTCAAGTCATTTAAATAAAATACAAATTCTTCTCTTTAAATCTATTCAAGGGTTTGTCTTGTGTCAAGTTTATTGGGGCTTTGGACGCAATATGGACACGACATGTATTGGTCTCGTATCTTTCCCAATACACTGGACTATTTAATAAGTTTTTGCCTGCTATTTGAATAACTAATGAGAATGACAAATCTTATACATTACATTCTCCTTCAAAATGTTGATTCAATGCACACGCATAGGTTCTAATATGTTTAATGTTTTGTACAAATTATTGTGAAGACTTAATATTTGCATTTAGTCTATGATATTGTGATTCAAATTATACTAAGTTATCTTTTATGATTGTGTATCCACTTATCATAAGACCAATAATGGTATTTAAATGACACTTTTGAGGATTGTATATCTACATGCTCACACATGACTATGTATGTGTTTGGAAAACACTAATTTATAATTATTTTTAGAAACTATCATTGTGATCAATCCCTCAAAAAAATTATTAAAAAAATTATGTATACATTTTTATTTTGCTTGAAAATATTAGCAAAATTTTTATATTTTGTTAGATTTAACTATACTAAAATCACATAATAATTCTTAATTAGAGATATGTTTTATATAAAAATTAAATTTAAATTAAGCATTCATATGGCATCTGTAATATATTTTTATCTTATTCATTAATTATGAGATATTTTTTACTTTATTGAAACTTTTAAACTCTTAAACATTTGAATTTAAATTTCAAATAAAATAACTTCATTTACCACTCACAATACTATTAGAGCATTAGCATCCGAGATTCTAAAAAAAAAAATATTTCAAAACATAAAAAAGTTATTTTTATGTATTTTAACTTCTCATTTAACAATACAATAGACATCTCAACTTTTATTTAAACATACAACTCATTAAAATAATGTAAACTACCCTATTAAATAATATAAATGACTCATTTCTCTCTTCTCTCCCACGTCTCTCTTTCCTCTCTTCCTCTTTGACTCTCTTTTCCAACAAACCCACATAGCTAGCAAACCAAATTCTTATTTTGGACGCCAAATTCTTAAAGTTTTTAACTTTGATTTAAAAAAAAAATGCATACAATTTATTAAATATTGTTGAGGTTAGGGGGGATGGCATGGCCGCCCCCCTTGGCAAATATATAGCTAGGTCCCAAATTTAAGCGAATTACTCTCACATCACATGGGAAATAATTTATTGTCATTTTGCATCTGGGCTTGTCGTCATATGGGAAAACTAATGGTGCAATCTCAGTATAAATTCATTGCCAAGGTTTTCAATCTTGTAATAGAAAATAACACCTTTTCATATATGGAATTTGGTGTGTGTTTGGATTGCATGTTACCAGTGTGCAATTCAGTGTTTGTATTTTTGGCTCGGTACCACGGCATTGTTCACAACCCAGTCAAAAATGCAAAAATGCGTATACCAATGCATTTTTGGATCCCATGGCACTATTCACACTTTTAAATTTTATTTTGCTACAGTATTTCCAATAATAAGTTTTTAGTTTTTAACAAATAAGCGGTATCCAAACGTACCCATAGTCTCACTCATAGGTAGAATATTGGGAGTTGTTATGGATTTCTTCCAAATCATGCTTCACCTTGTAGTCTTTAGTATTTCATTCTCTCTCATCTTCCTCATATATAAACAAAAATTGACTTGTGACAAGTTGCCACCAGGTAAACAAGGATGGCCTATCATTGGGAAAACATTGGAATTTGCCGGGATAGGGCAAAAGGGAACTCTAGAGATGTTCGTTAAGGACAGAATGAGAAAATACTCTCAAGATCTCTTCAAAACCTCAATGTTTGGGGAGAACATGGTTGTGTGTTGTGGTGCTTCAGGACACAAGTTTCTATTCTCGAATGAGAAAAAATGTGCCGTCACTTGGTGGCCATGTTTCGTGGATCAAGTTGCGCTTTCTCCTGAATCTATTGAAAACTTTGTCCCCGAAGATTCTATCAAAGTAAGGAGGGCCATAGTTCAATATCATGTTATCAATATTTAAATTAGATAATAAAATTATGATACTTGATATTTTTTTGAATGTTGATGATAAGGAAAATCCAATTTACTCATTTCAAGATGAATGGAAAGAATTCTATAGTAGAGTTACCCTAAAGCCGTGAATTTCATATACCAAATGGTTTTTAGTGGAGGTGGTGTTTGAATTTCAGATCTCTTATTCAGTGACAAAAACTTTATCAATCGGGCTAACAAAAATCTACATAAATTCGATTAATATGAGGTTTGAATAACACTATTACATTTATTTTCATATCAATTCATAATATTTTTTTAAACAAAACAGGTAAAATCTTTGGCATTTGCTTATATTTTGAGTCTCCATTTTCATATTTATGCTTATTGTTGATTAAATAAAAATAACTACTAGTCCCAAAACATGGATATACACATATTTAGCAATACTAGAGTTTCTTGAAATAAATAGATTTAGATTTATCGCCTAGGTCTTGTACCTTGTTGTTCATCGCATTACCAATACCAAGTGCACATTTTGGCCAAATTTCTGAAGAACAAACACACATTGATTTTAACTCAAACACTACGGATGTGGTACTTCGTATCCACATCTATCACTACAAGAGTTAGGCAGTTTTGTGGTGCTTTTTGGGGTTATGTAATTGCTTTAAAGGCTTTACAGTTTACATAGCTTTCCCTGTAATTGCTTTAAAGGCTTTAAAGTTTACATAGCTTTTCCTTTCCCCTTCCCCTTCCCCTTCCCCTGTAGTGTTAGAATTATAGTTTCTCAGCCAAAAAAAAAAAAAAAAAAAAATTTACACATTGATTTATGGAAAATTTACTACACAATTTTTTTTTTTTTTTTTAATTTTAGTATGGTACCTCTCATAGTAATAAGGTTACATATAATAGTAGTTTTTTTCCTTTTTGTTTTTTTCCTCTTAATGAATGATAGTAACTTTGTCACTCAGTGGCAAAGACATAAATTTTTTTCAGAGGTCCAATATAATTATATCAATAAATTTTTATAATTCACAAAGAGTTGGGTTCAAGTTACACCTGTGTAACTCTACAAGAGTTACACCTTTTTTAAGCCGTAGATTTTTAAAAGATCAAACGGTTAAAAGAAAACACTATTATTTATCATTATATCATTAAATACTTACCAAATTAATAGCATCCTCATTATCTCTTTCTTATTAATTGCTCTATTTCCTTATTAATTGCTAATTGTGTTTTTTTCCTCTCTCTTTAGTCTTTATTACATGCTCTTTTCAGCTCGCATTTATTCTTTCTTTTATTATCCTTTCTCTCTTTTTTTTTTCCTTCTCTGCAATTCATCAGATGTTCTAATATATCACAAGTGCGTATCTTAAGCACTGGAATGAAACAAGTGGTTTATTCCACCTCTTTCCAAGGCCTATAATAGCATTTCTTTGTGCCATTTTCTTCAGATTATATGGATATACTGCACCAACACCATCAGCCCTCAACCACGTCTTCTTCAACTTCATCAATGCACTTGGAAGTCCTTGGATGCAGTTTTGTCACTGTGGAAAAATTGCACCAGTGAAAACATCATGGACTAGTGAAAACATAGGGAGGAGGCAAGGCGGAGCCAGGAATTTTTGTTTGGGGGCCAATAATACAAATGTTTTTTTATTTTATATTATATACACACATTTTTTTATTTGATAAGTTATATATATACACGCACCAAAAAAAAAAAAAAAAACAGTATTTTCAATCACAATTATGTTTGATAGCAATCTTTCATAAAATAAAATTCATTTTTACCATTTTTATAGTGAAATTCTTAAAAAGTTTCATTTTTTTATACAAATGATCAAATTTTATACTAAAGTAAGTAAAATAATCTTTCAATTTTCTTTTGAGGAGCGAATAATCTTTCAATTAAACTAATAAAATTTTCAAAAACATAAATGATCTAAAACTTGGAGGAAGAAGTTAAGTTCCAAACATATTTGAAGCTATCTTGCTCTAACCCATTACGTGGAAACTAAAGAGACATTTCATGTGTAGTTTTAGTGCCAATATTTTTTTAATGAGTCAATGACTTGTTAATTGCCACATGACGGGTTGAAAAAGATATAGATTCAAACATGTTTGGTGCCAAACTTTATCAAATATTTAACATATATAAAATCACATTTTACAATAAAAAATAGAATTGCGAAAAATAATGTTATGTCTCTATAATTATTAAACCAATTAATCATTGGACTAAATCAAATATTTGGGGGGGACCAACTCTTATTTTTGTAGACTAAATTTTGAAAACATTAAAATAATTATACACATAGCTACGCCCCTGGGAGGAGGTTTTGGGCGTGTGAAAAGTATTGGGTATTGTGCCAATCTAAATAGCATTTTCTATGATTTTTTTTTCATAACAATGTACATGTCAAGTTGTTATTATAATAACATAATGTTATTTTTATTAGCACTAATCATAATATACAAATTTAACAATTTGTAGAATTTATTGTGTCCAAACTTATTGAATCTGAAAATAATATCTCTCTGCCTCTCTGTTATTTAAGTATTAATTATGTTTAATCTCTTTTTTGCTTGCAAGATGATACTTGTGGATACTTTGTTTGGCTTGACCCTCCTACATGTGCACGTGGTAGAGAATTGGTGCCATGGCTTAGAGAGAAGATAGATAGCTTAGAGAAGGAGGAGGCAGCAGCCCATGCAAAGGAGAAAAAATATTCCCGAGCAATGTTGTTTTTTACTTTATCTTTTGTTGGGTTGACGTTGATGAATTATAGGAGAAGAACAAAAAAAAGATTATAGTGGAAGGACTTGATAAGGACTAAACAGAGAGGAAAAAAAAAACACAATTAACAATTAATAAGGAAAGAGAGCAATTAATAAGGAAAGAGATAATGAAGATGTTATTAATTTGGTAAGTAATTAATGATATAATTAATGATGAACAATAGTGGTTTCTTTTAACCGTTTGATCTTTTAGAAATCTACGGTTTAAAAAATGTGTAACTCTTATGAAGTTACACCAGATGTAACTTGAACCCATCTCATTCACAAAATAGCACACACAAATATGAATTCTATTTCTTAAACACATATTTATTATGATTTATTATATATATTATTTTTGCATATACAAAAATTAATTTATCAAGAAAATTTATATACTTCAAGAAAAGTATTTCATTCATTAAGTCATTTGTAATTATCCTTTAAATTGTATTAATTACAATATTTAATAATATTCAAATATTTTAAATCAAGGTTTTTCATTAAATACATTAAAGATTACACAGTACTTGATCAATAATGGTACCGAGCTTGTTGCTCACCAAAATTGGGGGAAAAAAATGGATTTGTTGAAATTGACTCGAGTACCACACTTACGTTAGAATATACTTCTTACATCATGTAGGAAGCTATAGTAAAAGAGACCATTGGACTCAACCCAGTAAAAGATCCAACTGGAACATTCAACTTGTGCTATTGTTTATGCTATATATTGTCTAGCTAAAAAAATAAAACTTGTGTTATGGTACACAGCCTGAAATTATTGTCCCGCAATAACAATCCATGTTACTTTCATAGTCAAAAAGATTTTGTGTTCCCATAAATAAATAAAAACCTATAGAATTTGTATTGCCAGAGTAATGATAATTGCCTTAGCGGTTTGTCATCGTTGGAAACTTGGCTCAGATGAATTTCCAAGTTCCAAGTAGTATGTGCCAAACAATAAGAGTGCCGGTATGATACCAAGTATAATGATTTTGTTTTCAATACAGAAATAACTTTTTTAGATGCCCTACCTTATGAGTTCTTTAAATTTTTTTTATCCAATGGGCCAAGCGAGGAAAGGTATAAGATTGATAAAGGAAAGTGGAGAAAAAAATTTACCAAGATTGACAATATTTTTATAATTTTTTTTTAAAAAAAGTGGAGTAAAAAGTGGTTGTTTGTATGGAGAAGAGCTAGATAGCATGCTGGGAGGGGTTGTTGTGTGTTGATTTGTGGGGACACCCCCAGTGCTTAACCATTCAATTTGAGATGTGTGGGCTACCCATCCATTGTGGGTGGGGGTGCCCTTTAACCCAAGGGCGAGGGGCATGATGAGTATTGACTTCACGTAGTGGACAAATCAACATATTAACACCACATCCCACCTAGGCAATCCTAACATACATCCAACTACTTTAATGCTCCAACTACTTTGAGCTGAATGCTACTTTTGCTTGGTGGGTCAACGAAATGAGTTTGTTTTATGGACCTTGTTTAATGCTATATTGGAATGAACTTCTACAGTTCCATCTTTAGATTGAGACATTTACGTTCCTGCTTATTATTTCAGGCAGTTGTATCCGGGCATCAAATAGTTGTATTAACTATTTTTATCTGGGTTAGGAAACATGTTGTCCAGAATGAGGATACAGTGATTGATGCCACTTGTGGCAATGGTTATGATACTTTAGTAATGGTTAAATAATACTCTTCCTCTTTGTCTCTCTCTTCCAACAAACCCACATAGCCAGCAAACCAAATTCTTATTTTGGACGCCAAATTCTTAAAGCTTTTAACTTTGATTAAAAAAAATGCATACAATTTATTAAATATTATTGAGGTTGGGGGGTGGCATGGCCGCCCCCCTTGGCAAATATATAGCTAGGTCCCAAATTTAAGTGAATTACTCTCACATGGGAAATAATTTATTGTCATTTTGCGTCTTGGCTTGTAGTCATATGGGAAAACTAATGGTGCAATCCCAGTATAAATTCATTGCCAGGGTTTTCAATCTTGTAATAGAAAATATCACCTTTCCATATATGGAATTTGGTGTGCATTTGGATTGCATGTTACCTGCGTGCAATTCAGCATGTGCATTTTTGGCTAAGTACCACAGCATTGTTCACGACCCAGACAAAAATGCAAAAATGCGCATACCAATGCATTATTGGGTCCCACAGCACTATTCACACTTTTAAAAATTATTTTGCTATAGTGCTTCCAGTAATAAGTTTTTAGTTTTCAACAAATAAGCGGTATCTAAACATACCCATAGTCTCACTCATTGGTAGAATATTGGGAGTTATGGATTTCTTCCAAATCATGCTTCACCTTGTAGTCTTTAGTATTTCATTCCCTCTCATCTTCCTCATATATATGCAAAAATCGACTCGTGACAAGTTGCCACCAAGTGAAAAAGGATGGCCTATCATTGGGGAAACATTGGAATTTGCCGGGATAGGGCAAAAGGGAACTCCAAAGATGTTCGTGATGGAGAAAATGAGAAAATACTCTCAGGATCTCTTCAAAACCTCAATGTTTAGGGAGAACATGGTTGTGTGTTGTGGTGCTTCAGGACACAAGTTTCTATTCTCAAATGAGAAAAAATGTGTCGTCACTTGGTAGCCACATTCCGTGGATCAAGTTGCACTTTCTCCTGAATCTATTGAAAACTTTGTCCCCGAAGATTCTATCAAAGTAAGGAGGGCCATAGTTCAATATCATGTTATCAATATTTAAATTAGATAATAAAATTATGATACTTGTTATTTTTTTGAATGTTGATGATAAGGTAAAATCCAATTTACTCATTTCAAGATGAATGGAAAGAATTCTACAGTAGAGTTACCCTAAAGCCGTGAATTTCATATACCAAATGGTTTTTAGTGGAGGTGGGGTTTCAATTTCAGATCTCTTATTCAATGACGAAAACTTTATCAGTCGAGCTAATAAAAACCCACATAAATTCGATTAATATGAGGTTTGAATAACACTATTACATTTTTTTCACATCAATTCATAATATTTTTTTAAACAAAACAGGTAAAATCTTTGGCATTTGCTTATATTTTGAGTCTCCATTTTCATATTTATGCTTATTGTTGATTAAAGAAAAATAACTACTAGTCCCAAAACATGGATGTACACATATTTAGCAATACTAGAGTTTCTTGAAATAAATAGATTTAGATTTATTGCCTAGGTCTTGTACCTTCTTGTTCATCGCATTACCAATACCAAGTGCATATTTTGGCCAAATTTGTGAAGAACAAACACACATTGATTTTGACTCAAACACTACCGATGTGGTACTTCGTATCCACATCTATCACTACAGGAGTTATACTTCGTATCCACATCTATCACTACAAGAGTTGGGCACTTTTGTAGTGCTTTTTGGGGTTATGTAATTGCTTTAAAAGCTTCACAGTTTACATAGCTTTCCCCTTCCCCTGTAGTGCTAGAAACTTAGAATTATAGTTTCTCAACCTAAAATAAAATAAAATAAAATACACAATGATTTATGGAAAATTTACTACACAATTTTTTTTATTTTATTCTTTTATTTTTTTAAGTATGGTACCTCTCATAGTAATAAGGTTACATACGATAGTAGTGTTTTTTTTTTTTACCTTTTTTTTTTCTTTTTTTCTCTTAATGTATGATAGTAACTTTGTCACTCGGTGGCAAAGACATAAAATTTTTTCAGAGGTCCAATATAATTATATCAATAAATTTTTATAATTCCCAAAATAGCACACACAAATATGAATTCTATTTCTTAAACACATCTTTAATATGATTTATTATATATATTATTTTTGCATATGCAAAAATTAATTTATCAAGAAAATTTATATACTTCAAGACAAGTATTTCATTCATTAAGTCATTTGTAATTATCCTTTAACCTGTATTAATTACAATTAATATTATTCAAATATTTTAAATCAAGGTTTTTCATTAAATGCATTAAAGATTACACAGTACTTGATCAATAGAATTTGTATTGCTGGAGTAATGATAATTGCCTTAGCGGTTTGTCATCGTTGGAAACTTGGCTCAGATGAATTTCCAAGTTCCAAGTAGTATGTGCCAAACAATAAGAGTGCCTGTATGATACCAAGTATTATGATTTTGTTGTCAATACAGAAATAAAATTTAATTAGTTAACTTTTTTAGATGCCCTACCTTATGAGTTCTTTAAATTTTTTTATCCAATGGGCCAAGCGAGGAAAGGTATAAGATTGATAAAGGTAATTGAAAAAAAAAAGGATTACCAAGAT
Organism: Quercus suber; assembly: GCF_002906115.3. NCBI lineage: Eukaryota > Viridiplantae > Streptophyta > Magnoliopsida > Fagales > Fagaceae > Quercus > Quercus suber. Next base: position 567,967 of record NW_027069957.1, on the reverse strand, counting down.
TGACAATTTTTTTTTAATTAAAAAAAAAAAAAAAAAGGAGTAAAAAGTGGTTGTTTGTATGGAGAAGAAATTTTTTTTTAATTAAAAAAAAAAAAAAAAAAAGAGTAAAAAGTGGTTGTTTGTATGGAGAAGAGCTAGATAGCATGCTGGGAGGGGTTGTTGTGTGTTGATTTGTGGGGATACCCCCAATGCTTAACCATTCAATTTGAGATGTGTGGGCTACCCATCCATTGTGGGTGGGGGTGCCCTTTAACCCAAAGGCAAGGGGCATGCTGAATATTGACTCCACATAGTGGACAAATCAACATATTAACACCACATCCCACCTAGGCAATCCTAACATACATCCAACTACTTTAATGCCCCAACTTGGTTACAATCTTACGTTACTAAGCTCGGCACTAAGTTAGGTTATTGTAACTCTTTATAAATAAAATAATTTCTTAGTATTTTATCGATGTGGGATATTGACAATTGTGGTGTTATTTATTTCAAGTGTTATGGATTTACAATGCCTTTTTTTCCCCCTCTATTTTCTCTAACAGGTTTTCGCTTTAACATATATGGATCTTTAGTTCTATACTGAATTCCTTTTAGCCTTTTTTTTTTAATTTTTTAATACCAGGTCGGGAATGTACCAAACACAGGAAGTCTTTAGCTAATACGGCTATTACAAAAGATTTGGTCCAACCTAAGAGAATGTATGGGGGACTTGATGCACGTCTTGCTCTTGAGGTAGTTCCCTGCGAAATGTGGCCAGGAACAGCTTGGACTATGAGTTTGATTCCTTGCTGGCTTAAGAGTTAGATATCCGCAAATGGTGCCCTGCTATACCAATGGAATTCCTTGTTTTTCTTCCACCTCTGTTCTCTTCCTTCACTGTGAGTGTCGATGATAATGCTTGTGAACCCCAACCGTGTAACTTTTATGACTGCACTTTGTATGTCAATCTGCTTGGCTATGAATGTGGACCAGGTTTTAGTGGTGTCATTGGCTTCCAAAATTCTACTTCCCTCCCTGCTTATGGCTTCAAAGGAAATTCCACTTCTTGTACGCAGTTTATTTCTGACTCCATCTGCTTTGATATGGAGTTGCCAGGCCTGCACACTTATGTGTTGGTGGGCCTATTTGGTTTTTCCCATTGTCCTGTTACATATGCTATTTGGTACCTGCATATCAAATGTTTTGAGGTTAGTAAGGCTTCAGTTGGGCTTGCCTCTTTCCCTTCATAGTTACCAAATATCAAATGCTATTTGGTACCTGCTTATATATAAATAATGGTGTTTATTTTTATAAATATATTTAGATATTATACCCAAAAATTTCAGAATTTGGATTTTTCCTGTTGAAGTTCTATTCAATTTGCATCGACAACCCCTCTGTCCCTATTTTCTGTTAAATGACATACAAACATGCCACGCGTGTTTAGTTTTTCCAATAAAATGATGTCACGTCATTTTTGTAACCTAAAAAAAATTAAAAATGACATGGCATGATAAAAATGACTTGGCATCATTTTATTGAACTAAACATCTAAACACGCATGGTAAGCTTATGTGACACTTAATGGAACATATGGATGGAGAGTTGTTATGCAAAAGAATAGAACTTTAAGGGGCAAAATCCAAATTCTGAAACTTTAGGGTTTAAAATTTAAATATCCCAAACTTTAGGGATGTAGTTTGCAATTTTGCTTAATAACATTGATTTTATGGGAGATTCTACCATACTCAAGTTTTTGCTCGCATCACACATGCTAAGACAATTTCGTAACATAGATGATTAAATTCCTAAACTCTACATGCAACATTATTTTTTGAGAGTTAAAAATATTCTCTCTCTCTCTCTCTCTCTCTCTCTCTCTCTCTCTCTCCAATTCACTATGTTGTTGTTTTTTTTTATAAAACTCTCTCAAATGAGTTTCAATATGTTCATAGTTTCCTAATGAGTTCTCATGAGTTGTGGCTGGTTTCACAGGGTTACAATTGTTAACACCATATTTTGCTACCCTTTATTAGAACAAGTTGTAATGTGATAGTTTTATGTAAGAGAAAATTTCATAAATCACCCTGATCCTATGTGGTTATAGAGCAATTAAGAGTAAATTGGTATTTTTCTATGTGAAACATTGCCCTAACCCTTTTTATTGAATGCTTAAATCTGATTGGTAGATTCATGATCATATTATACAAATGCATACATAGGATTATCCTAGATTAATTTTAATTGGTCCATAAAATGATTAATTCATATAAGTTCCTATTGTTTCATAACTTTTTTTTTATACAAGATAGAAATTCTACTGTAGCCTAATCTATGTGTATATGTGTGTGAAACTCTCTCCTAAAGACTTGAATCTCGACCCTTGCCCCCCACACTCCACAAGCTTTTACACTTGTTTCATAATTTTAACTATGGTAGACTTGCAAGCAATTAAAAATTCCATATCAAGAATATTATATTTTTTATTAATTTTAAAAATTTTTGTATTTTTATTATAAAATAATGCATTTATCTAAATTAATGAATTAGGGTTTGAATAATGGAATAAAAGAATCATGAGAGAGTCTGAATTTGCTAAAAGGGCTGAATTATCTCTTAACAATAAGTGAAATTTAGAACAAATCGGAAGTATGAACACTAGTAATTCCACCCAATTTTTGGCCTCATAGCCTTAAAAATAAGGAAAATAGCTATCTCTATAAATGCAAGAAGTGTCTCTAGTCTCAACAGAAAAAAGGTCCAAATTTTTGTTTACGGTATATTAGAAAGCCTCTAGATCCCTAGCCATGGTTCATTTTTTTCTCTACATATTTTCGTCACACACATCTTTTCACAGTACACAATCCACTGTATATTATCATAGGAATCATCCACAATCACAAGTCTAAGTTGTTCAGGTTATTGCATAGCATCAACCATTTATCCTTTATTTTAATCAAACCAAGACACTTACAATATACACCTTGTGTGCAATGCTCCCATCAAGAACCTTCACTCTCTGATCCTGAAAAAAAAACTTCTACTTATGATTTAGGACCTTGTAAAGCTTTACCAAATTATGATCCTCTAGAGGTTTAAGGAACTAAACTATAGAGTTTCTAAAATACTATTCCCTCTTTTGAAATGAGTGATCGAATTTTATCACGTTATCAATATTTAAAATAAAGAATAAAATTATGATACTCAACACTTTTTTAAATGTTGATGATAGAGTAAAATCCAATTTACTCATTTCAAGATGGATGGAAAGAACTCTATAGTTGAGTTAGCCTAAAGCCTTGATGATCTTGATATGGGCTTTGTTTATCATATTGGGATTTGGGAGCAACATTAACAACAATTGTGCGAACTATAAACAATTGTTCGCATTAACCAACCTCTTTGTTCACATTAGGCTTGTCAAATTGTTGATCATCTTATCCCTTTCCTCCCCATTAAATAAAGATTAAAGAATTGTTCCACAAAGGATTTCAATACTAAAACAATAACAACAATTCTCCATCAAAGTCTTAACAACTTTGAATTTCTATTAAACTCCATCTTTTATAATCAGCCCAATGAAGGGTATATATAGCGAGTTATCAATTCTAGTCCTGTTTGGCTTTTTCTTTTTCTTTTTTTTTAACATATTAAAAAGAAAAAAAGAAAAAAATATATTTTTTTCAAGATTAGATAGGAAAGTACTTAAAAGGGAAAAAAAATTGAAAACAGATTGGGTCATTTAAAAAAAAAAAAAAAAAAGAGGCGTCGGAGAAGGTAGAAAATATCTTCTAAAGTCTATCACCTCCTCATTAAATGTTGTCCACCTAACACTCTGGCCGCATTAATGTGGAGGTGATACCTGAATAGTAACTAAGCAGCTTTATGACCACTAAGCTGAAAGTTCCGGTAAGGACTGGATGTGACAGAAAGGAGCCCCCAGGATAAGAACTACACGTGTACGAAGGAAACAAGGAAAGAAACGAAGTATATAATGTAGAAACGAAGAAGACAGAAGGGACTTCTGGCAAAAAAAGGAAAAAGAGAAAGAGAGAGCGAGAAAGAGAGACTAATTGAAAGAGAGCCGAGGAGAGTTTTCCTCAGAGAGCGAATCAATAGTATCCCTTATTACTTGAAGAGTATAACCTTTCCAGAAAACAGTACTAGTTCTTGGACCCATACTCTATAAATTTATTGTTTGGGCTTTTTGGGCTGAAAACCCAACACTCAATTCAAATTGGGTCCCTACATATAATTTCTACAAAGAAAATAACCTTAATAGATTATTAAAAACAAAATTTTATCCTAATATTGGTTCAATTAATCATTGTTAAGTTTTATTAATTTTTTTTAGTTTACATTTTTTTGGTATTTTAGATTGTTCTTATGTTACATATATGATTGTTCCTATAATAAATAAAAATATAATTATGAAATGCATTACTCATTATTAGATTAGTTTAAATTGTAAAAAAAAAATTAATAAAACCACCATAAAAATAATTATCACGCGCAAAGCGCGGGTCCGCGACTAGTATTAGTAAAGGTAAAAAGTGGTTGTTTGAATGGCCGTTCAACTTATTAAAAAATACCAAGATTGACAAGAAAATAATTGTATAAAAAATGAAAATAGATTGGTAAAGCTCATCTAAAAAATATGGATTTTTACAGAGATTGACAACAAATAAATGTGAAAAATTAAAAATTAAAAAAAGTGGTTGTTTGTATGGAGAAGAACTAGATAGCATGCTGGGGGAGGGGTTGTTGTGTGTTGATTTGTGGGGATACCCCAATCCTTAACAAACAATTCAATATGAAATGTGGGCTACCCATCCATTGTGAATGGGGGTGCCTCCTTTAGCCCAAGGGCATGCTGGATATTAGACTCCATATTGGACAAATCAACATATTAACCCCATCATCCCACCTAGGCAATCTCGGCATACATCTAACCATTCTAATGCCCCAACTTGGTTACAAACTTACGTTACTAAGCTCGGCAATTGGTAAGGTTATAGCAACAATTTATAAATAAAACAATTTACTTGTATTTTATCAATGTGGGATATTTTAGGATTGTGTTTGTTATTTATTTCAAGTGTTACTGTTTTTTTTTTCCTCTATTTTCTCAAACATGTTTCGCTTAGACTTTGTTCTTCTTCACATTCCTTTGTAACTCTAGAGAATGGACTCACTTCTGCTTGAAAGCCATTGAGCCAAATGGACTCGCTCCTTCTGAAAATCTTATTCCACTTGATTCTACTCTTTTGGTACCCCTTTTCCCTCTTTCACTTCTTATAAAATTATTATCTTTTTCCTTGTCCAACATAAGAAAACAGAGTACTAGTAGTGGTTGGCCATTTGGGTTATATGCTAAAATTCAATATTTGCTTCTATGCTGATGGATGTCTTTGAGAAACTATACTTACAAAAATCTGGGTTTTGTTGTGAATTTGCTTTAAACTTGTAGGTTAATTTCTGTGAACTTAATTTGTTATTTGCTGGTATGTATGCTTACATTAGATTCGATTTAATTTAATCCAAATTTAGTTGTGTTAAGCATGAAAGGAACTATTCTGAGTTTTGATTCTTCCCCTCTACAGTACATGTGCTAAGACTAGGCAAAGAATTTGATGAATAAGTTCAACTCTAGTTCTTCTGATTTCTTCGAATGTATGTATATAGTTATATATGTATGTTTTGATTATTTGTAATATGAATGATGTGAAGTAGGAATGGAGGATGTTCTTACGAGATACGTCTTTCGGAGGAAGAAGACAACACAATTTGTTTACTTGTAAGTACTTAAAGACTGGATTCCTTGAAATATTGATTTTATGTAGTTGTTTATTTGGTTTGGTATTTTGATTCTTTAAAAAGATTTTAATCTTTGCTAGTTCGGATTACAAGGCAACATAAAAATTCGCTTCACCACGTCTTTTGGCATTATATATAGTGGGAACAATAGAAGAAAACAAAGTAAAATAAGAAAAGGCACTCTAAAGCAGAGAATAAGTTCTTAGAACAATATATTGGGACTTTATATAAGAATTTTTCTCTGAGTGAAATTGAAGCACCTGATGCAATTTTTAGTTTTTGGGGTTTTGTGTACTTGCATGTGCACGTGTGGATAAAGTTTTTATAAATCTTTGTTTGATATGAGCACAAATTGGAACACTCGGCATGTTGGATTACTCACTATAATTTTCTTACCTTTTTTATCAATCAGCAATTGACTTAAGGTCCCAAGAAGTCTTTTATTGACACTTCAATGGCATACGCAATGATAACATGCTTGCCATACATATTCCATGCTTACTGCACTTCCTATCTTGCAAGTCATCTGCTCATCCTTAAACAGAATGAATTGCACCAGATCATGCTGCCATTTATGATTAACTGCTCCTTTCTAGGAAATTGTATCATAATCTAAGATTTGGTGGTGATCTTTAATATACCTTTTTATACATTGGTGCAGATGATTGCCAAACTCTTTCATAATTAACCATAAACACACACACACACTCATCTTGGTACTTAAGTTTATGAGCTGAATGCTACTTCTGCTTGGTGGGTCAACGAAATGAGTTTGTTTTATGGACCTTGTTTAATTCTATATTGGAATGACCTTCTACAGTCTCCTGTTAAGGCATTTTTTTTGTTCAATTCCATCTCTAGATTGTGACATTTACTATCCTGCCTATTATTTCAGGCAGTTGTATCCAGACATCAAATAGTTGTATTGACCATTTTTACCAGGGATAGGAAGCATGTTGTCCAGAAAGGGGATACAGTGATTGATGCCACTTGTGGCAATGGTTATGATACTTTTGTAATGGTCAATATGCTTGCTGATGAATTAGCCAGGGTTGTATTTATGCAATGGATATTCAGAATGATGCTTTACAGAATACTACTTCTTTGCTAGAAGAGTTGCTCAACCCAAACGAGGTGCCTTTTTCTCACAGTTCCATTTATTATTTTAACTATGTCTGCTAAGGAAAGCAGAAAACTAGACAGTTGTTATTTTTGGGATGTCACCAACTAATTTTGGATAATGAAGCTTCTAAAGTAATCCATTTTCACTTTTAACATATATGTATCCTTAGTTCTAAATTGAATTCCTTTTAGTTTTCTTTTATTTGATTCCAGGTCTGGAAGGTACAAAACATAGGAAGTCTTTAGCTAATACGGCTATTGCAAAAGATTTGGTCCAACCAGAGACAATGTATGGGAGACTTGATGCACATCTTGATGTTGTGGTAATTCCCTGCAAAATGAGGCCAGGAACAGCTTGGACTGTGAGCTTGATTCCTTGCTGGCTTAAGTGTTGGATGTCTGCAAACAGTGCCCTGCTATACCAATGGAATTCCTTGTTTTGCTTCCACCTCTGTTCTCTTCCTTCACTAGTGAGTGAGGATGATAATGCTTGAGAACCCCCAACTGTGTAGCTTTCATGACTGCGTTTTGTATGTCAATCTGCTTGGCTATAAATGTGGACCAGGTTTTAGTGGTGTCATAGGCTTCCAAAATTCTTCTTCCCTTATGGCTCCAAAGGCAATTCCACTTCTTGTACTCCGTTTATCTTCTTTTCCGTTAAGTGTCACATAAACATGCCACATGTGTTTAGTTTTTCCAATAAAATGATGCACGTCATTTTTTTTAGCCTAAAAAAATTAATAATGACATGGCATGATAAAAATGACTTGGCATCATTTTATTGAACTAAACATCTATACATGTGTGGTAAGCTTATGTGACACTTAATGGAAAATATGGATGGAGAGTTGCTGATGCATATGGAACAGAACTTTAAGGGGCAAAATCCAAATTCTAAAACTTTAAGATATAAAATCCAAATACCCCAAACTTTAGGGGTGTAGTTTGCAATTTTGCCTAATAAAATTGGTATTAACTTTAGCATTTTCTTATATTTATGTGTCTACATTCCTTTTATTTTATGATTTATTTATTTATTTCGGAAGGGCATATTTATGATTATTGTTGATTCAATAAAAATAACTACTAGTTACAAAACTTGGATGTACACAAATTTGAGTCCAAATCTTCTGTACCACTTTTCCTGCTCCACTCTATACTCTACCATTAAATATTTACCACGTGTTCACCTAATTAATTAAATACTATCATTATTGGCGTATTAATACTACAGTATTTAAATAATTAGGTAAACACGTGGCAAGCATTTATTGGTAGAGTATAGAGTGGAGCAGGAAAAGTGGGATAGAAAATTTGAACTCCACATATTTAGCAATATTAGAGTATCTTGGAATAAATAAAATTCAATTCATCCAATTCTTGTACCCTGTTGTTCATTGCATGACCTTGCATATTTGACCGAATTTAGGAAGAAAAAACAAACATTGATTTTATGGGAGATTCTACCATACTCAAATTTTTGGAATTTGGCTTACCTCCAGTACTTTTTTAACAGGAATCTCCTTTTATTTTAATGAGAAACTGCCACATCACCCACTAACTAAATAAAATGTGGAAATTAAAACCCACTACCACTTGCTATTGTGTATTTAAAACAAAAGGACACTTCCAGTTAAAATAGTTCTAGAAGTAAGCCAAACCCAAGTTTTTGCCTCGCATCACACATGCTAAGATGATTTCGTTACATAGATGATTAAATTCCTAAAACTCTAAATGCAACATTATTTTTCGAGAGTAAAAAATACTCTCTCTCTCTCTCTCTCTCTCTCTCTCTCTCTCTCCCCAAATCACTATGTTGTTGTTTTTTTATAAAACTCTCTCAAATGAGTTTCAATTTGATCATAGTTTCCTAATGAGTTCTCATGATTTGTGGCTGGTTCATAGGTTTACAATTGTTAACACCATATTTTGCTACCCTTTATTAGAACAAGTTCTAATTTGATAGTTTTATGTAAGAGAAAATTTCGTAAATGACCCTGATCCTAAGTGGTTATAGAGTAATTAAGAGCAAATTGGTATTTTTCTACATGAAACATTTCCCTAACCATTTTTATTGAATGCTTAAATCTGATTGGTTGATTCATGATCATATTATATAAATGCGTACATAGGATTATCCTAGATTAATTTTAATTGGTCCATAAAATGATTAATTGATATAAGATCCTATTGTTTCATAATTTTAACTATGGTAGACTTGCAAGCAATCAAAAATTTCATATCAATAATATTATATTTTTTATTAATTTTAAAAATTTTGTATTTTTAATATCAAATAATGCATTTATTTAAATTAATGAATTAAGGTTTGAATGATGGAATAAAAGAATCATGAGAGAGTCCGAATTTGCTATAAAGGCTGAATTGTCTCTTAAAAATAAGTAAAATTAATTTAGAACATATTGGAAGTATGAACACTAGTAATTCCACCCAATTTTTGGCATCGTAGCCTTAAAAATAAGGAAAATAGCTATCTCTATAAATGCAAGAAGTGTCTCAAGTCTCAACAGAAAAGAGGTCCAAATTTTTGTTTACGGTATATTAGAGAGGCTTTAAAGCACTAATTTACTCAGCCACATCCCTAGCCATGATTCTTTTTTTTTTCTCTACATATTTTCATCACACACATCTTTTCACAGTACACAATCCACTATATTATCATAGGAATCATCCACAGCCTCAAATCCAAGTTGTTTAGGTTATTGCATAGCATTAACCATCTATATATCCTTTATTTTAATCAGACCAAAACACTTGCAATATAGTATACACCTTGTGTGCAATGCTCTCATCAAGAACCTTCACTCTCTGATCCTGAAAAAACTTCTACTTATGATTTAGGACCTTGTAAAGCTTTACCAACTTATGATTCTCTAGAGGTTTAAGGAACTAAACTATAGAGTTTCTTTAAAATACTATTCACTCTTTTGAAATGAGTGATTGGATTTTATCACGTTATCAATATTTAAAATAAAGAATAAAATTATGATACTCAACATTGTTTAAAATGTTGATGATAGGGTAAAATCCAATTTACTCATTTCAAGATGAATGGAAAGAACTCTATAGTTGAGTTACTCTAAAGCCTTGATGATCTTGATATGGGCTTTGGTTATCATATTGGGAGCATCATTAACAACAATTGTGTGCACAATAAACAATTGTTCACATTAGCCAACCTCTTTGTTCACATTAGGCTTGTCAAATTATTGATCATCTTATCCCTTTCCTCCCCATTAGATAAAGATTAAACAACTATTCCACAAATGATTTCAATACTATAACAACAATTCTCCATCAAAGTCCTAACGGCTTTGAATTTCTATTAAACTCCATCTTTTATAATCAGCCCAATGAAGGGTATATATAGCAAGTTAAATTCTAGTCCTGTTTGGCTTTTTCTTTTTTTCTTTTTTTTTTATTTCTTTAATTTTAACATATTAAAAAAATATTTTTTTTTTCAAGATTAGATAGGAAAGTACTTAAAAGGAAAAAAAAAATTGAAAACAGATTGATAATGATCATTAAAAAAAAGATTCAACTCTCATCCTAGTTGCTTTCAAGAAACAAGACAAAGAATCATGACAGCAGGGGTCAAGGATCAACTCTAGGTAAGAAACCTATAAACAAGAGCTAACCTGCTCTAATACCACTTCTTTGTTTGTTTAGACCCTTAAAACAGATTGTTTAACCTATTTATTAACCAAGTGATTACTTAGATTAATTATTCAGATCTAGGTTAAACACAAATAAATCATATCATGCAAAGATGCGGAAAAGTAAATAATACTACGATTGATGACCTAGGAAAATCAATGAAATGAACGTTTCAAGGTAAAAACTGGGGAGAATTTGACTAGCTTTCTCAAGGTAAATTAATCCACAGTAAGAGAATTGGAGTTTTTACAATCAAATTTAACCTCTAAATCTATTGCTATCTCTAGTAGTAACTTATTGACACAACTATGTGCAACTCCGAATCCATGGACTTCTTCTTTTCTTGGATTTACACCAACACAAGCCGCCTTACTTGTAACTTGAGAGATCCCACTCAAAGGTTTCAGATCACCGTCAGTAATGATCTTGATGCAAACTAGTTCTACCAATGCTTGATTGTTTTTTGGCTCTGGCAGATTCATGTGTAGTTAGAAGGTATAAAACCTCTCAGATCTTACAAAGAGTAACACACAAGTCTTCCAAAAGTCTTCAAAACGTGGCTAGGGTTTCCCATTTATATGTAGAGAAGTTTAGATGAAACCCTAAATTTTCGCGGGTTTGGGCCTATTTAAAAATTCTATAGAAAAACTGGACCAGCGATTTTCAATCGGTCGAGCCTAATTCTCGATCGGTTATGCAAGGCAGAACCACACTCTCTTTTTTTGCAATCAGCTGGACTTGAACCTTGAAACAACCACTTTTAAGCATTGCCTAAAAACCTAGACTAGACATGTTTTATTTTCGGTTTGCCAACACAATACAAAAATGTTTCAAATTATTTAAATCTAAATTTTAGAACCTAACAATGTCGCCTACTAGCTTCTAAAGTAATCCATTTTCACTTTTAACATATATGGATCTTTAGTTCTAAATTGAACTAATAAGGCTATTGGAAAAGATTTGGTCCAACTAAAGACAATGTATGGGGACCTGATGCACGTCTTGATCTTGGGGTAATTCCTTGTGAAATGAGGCCAGGAACAGCTTGGACTATGAGCTTGATTCCTTGCTGGCTTAAGTGTTGGATTTCTGCAAACAGTGCCCTGCTATACCAATGGAATTCCTTGTATACCTGCTATACCAAAGTGAGATAAGAGGGCAGTCTATCATACCAAGCTTAAAGAGCTTGTTTAAGACCATACAATGCCCTTTTCAGTTTGAAGACATCACCAGGCCTATGAGGATCCCAAATCCTTTGGGCTACTCTACATACGCTTCTTCTTGCAACATCCTATTCAAGAAAGCACTTTTGACATCTATTTGATACAGCTTGAAATTCAAATGACAAACAATGGCCAAAAGTATCCAGATAGACTCAAGTCTAGCTACAAGTGCAAATGTCTCATCAAAGTCAACTCCTTCCACTTGAGTGTATCCTTGTGCAACAAGTCTTAATTTATTTCTAATGATTGTTCCATGCTCATCAGACTTGTTTTTGAAAATCCATTTAGTGCCAATTACATTGACTCCTTCGAGTCTTGGAACCAGTTACCACACATCATTTCGAACAAATTAATGGAGTTCTTCATGCATTGAGTTAATCTAATCAGCATCTTGCAGAGCTTTATCTACTTTCTTAGGTTCCACTTAAGAAAGGTAACATGAGTGTGTAATGACATTTAAAGCTTTAGATCTCAGTCTCATGTTGTCATTTAAACTTCCCAAGATATTTGTGAAAGGATGATTAAGTTTGACCCTAGCAAATGGACCTTTCACCCAAGAAGTTATTGTACTTCCTTTGCCTAGATGGTGTACTCGACTCATCATGTTCCCATGGAGTTTCTCTGAACGGGGTTGTTGGCTCTATAACAACATTATTTAGAATCAATAGTTCTTCATCAGTGGACTTTTCAACATACTCCTTAGGAAGAGTATCTTCTACCTCTATGATCTCTCTTGAACACTTTGAGCCTCTTCAGCATGAGTTTCAACACATTGTTCATCATTTATCACTATATTAGCAAATTTCATCACAATTTTAGTTCTGAGATTATATACTCTATATGCTCTGCTTGATGTAGAATATCCAAGAAAGAACCCTTTATCACTTTTTGCATCAAATTTCTCCAAATTCTCTCGGTCTTGAAGGATGTAACAATCACTGCCAAAAACTCTAAAATATTTCACCACCGGTTTCTTTCATCTCCAAAGTTCATATAAGGGTCTTCTTTGTATCAGGATGGAAGTACACTCTATTCAAGGTATGACATGCAGTGTTTACAGCTTCTCCCCAAAATGATTTTGGCATGCTTTTATTGTTCAGCATGACCCTAGCCATCTCTTAAATTACTCTATTCTTTCTTTTAAGAACCACATTCTGCTGAGGTGTCTTGGGTTCAAAGAATTCTTGCTTTGTCCCTTGATCATTGCAAAAGGATATGGGTTTAGAGTTCTCAAATTCTCTTCCATGATCACTTCTGATCCGAGTAATTAGGATATTCTTCTCTACTTGCAACTTCTTGCATAGATGAATCATTAGTAGCTTCTGACTTATCTTTTAGAAGAACCACCAATGTATATCTTGTAAAATCATCCACCACAACAAGGATGTACTTCATTCCACCTAATCTTTGAACTCTGGCAAGACCTATAAGATCAATATACAACAACTCCAAAGGCCTAGATGTCTAAACTTCACTGATTGATGGATGCTTAGCTTTCACTTGTGTGCCAATCTGACATGGTCCACAGATACTTTAATTTCTCTATCTTTTCAAACTTTGGTAGCTTGAGAACTGCCTCACGCTTGGAGATTTTTTCTATTTGCTTGTGCCTAGCATGTCCTAGCCGTTGATGCCACAAATCAACTTGATTAATTTTTTCACTATAACACTTATGATTTATGCTTGGTGTTATACTGTAACAATTATCACTGTTCTTATTCCAACACATATGTAGTCACCTCCATCATCCTATATCTTTCATACTTAGTGAACGACACATTCAACCCATTGTCATAGATTTGATTGATACTTACCAGGTTTGCCTTCAACCCATCCACGAACCACACATCTTCAAACACAAGCAGCCCTAGAATGTCTATTGTTCGAATACCTCAGATGACTAACTTGCTTCCATCTCCAAAGGTGATAGTACCAATCTTTCCTTTAAAAAGAGTCTTGAACAAGGTTTTATTACCTGTCATGTGCCTAGAACAACCACTATCCAAATACCAAAGACAAGTATCACATGCCTTTAAGATAGTTAAAGCAGTATAACAAACATAATTATTGCAAGTAGTAGTTATACGTAAATATTCAAGGATAGGATTAGCACATTTAAAAAGCCATATAGCCCAAGAAGAAATAGATTCAACTCTCATCCTAGTTGCTTTCAAGAAACAAGACAAAGAATTCATGACAGCAGGGGTCAAGGATCAACTCTAGGTTAAGAAACCTATAAACAAGAGCTAACCTGCTCTAATACCACTTCTTTGTTTGTTTAGACCCCCTTAAAACAGATTGTTTAACCTAATTTATTAACCAAGTGATTACTTAGATTAATTATTCAAATCTAGGTTAAACACAAATAAATCATATCATGCAAAGATGCGGAAAAGTAAATAATACTACGATATGATGGCCTAGGAAAATCAATGAAATGAACCGTTTCAAGGTAAAAACCTAGGGAGAATTGACCTAGCTATCCTCAAGGTAAATTAAATCCACAGTAAGAGAATTGGAGTTTTTACAATCAAATTTAACCTTAAATCTATTGCTATCTCTAGTAGTAACTTATTGACACAACTATGTGCAAACTCCGAATCCATGGACTTCTTCTTTTCTTGGATTTACACCAACACAAGCCGCCTTACTTGTGACTTCGAGATCCCACTCGAAGGTTTCAGATCACCGTCAGTAATGATCTTGATGCAACAACTATATTCTACCAATGCTTGATTGTAGTTTTTGGCTCTGGCAGATTCATGTGTAGTTAGAAGGTATAAAACCTCTCAGATCTTACAAAGAGTAACACACAAGTCTTCCAAAAGTCTTCAAAACGTGGCTAGGGTTTCCCATTTATATGTAGAGAAGTTTAGATGAAACCCTAAACATTTTCGCAGGTTTGGGCCTACTTAAAAATTCTATAGAAAAACTAGACCAGCGATTTTCAATCGGTCGAGCCTAATTCTCGATCGGTCAAGCAAGGCAGAACCACACTCTCTTTTTTTCCAATCAGCTGGACTTGAACCTTGAAACAACCATTTTTAAGCATTGCCTAAAAACCTAGACTAGACATGTTTTATTTTCGGTTTGCCAACACAATACAAAAATGTTTCAAATTATTTAAATCTAAATCTTTAGAACCTAACATATATTATCATAGGAATCATCCACAACCACAAATCCAAGTTGTTTAGGTTATTGCATAGCATCAACCATCTATCCTTTATTTTAATCAAACCAATACACTTACAATATACACCTTGTGTACACCTTGTAGAGCTTTACCAAATTATGATCCTTTAGAGGTTTAAGGAACTAAACTATAGAGTTTCTAAAATACTATTCACTCTTTTGAAATGAGTGATTAGATTTTATCATGTTATCAATATTTAAAATAAAGAATAAAATTATGATACTCTAACATTTTTTTTTTAAAATGTTGATGATAGGGTAAAATTCAATTTATTCATTTCAAGATGGATGGAAAGAACTCTATAGTTGAGTTACCCTAAAGCCTTGATGATCTTGATATGGACTTTGTTTATCACATTGGGAGCACCATTAACAACAATTGTGCGCACTATAAACAATTGTTCACATTAGCCAACCTCTTCGTTCACGTTAGGCTTGTCAAATTATTGATCATCTTATCACTTTCCTCCCCATTAGATAAAGATTGAACAATTGTTCCACAAAGGATTTCAATACTATAACAACAATTCTCCATCAAAGTCTTAACGACCTTGAATTTCAATTAAACTCCATCTTTTATAATCAGCCCAATGAAGGGTATATATAGCAAGTTATCAATTCTAGTCCTGTTTGGCTTTTATTTATTTATATAATTTTAACATATTAAAAAGAAAAAGAAAACAATATTTTTTTCAAGATTAAATAGGAAATTACTTAAAAGGAAAAAAAAAATTGAAAACAGATTGATAATGGTCATTTAAAAAAAAAAAAACAATTTTTTTTTTTCATTTATTAGTAAAGGTAAAAAGTAGTTGTTTGAATGGCCGTTCAACTTATTAAAAAATACCAAGATTGACAAGAAAATAATTGTATAAAAAAATGAAAATAAATTGGTAAAGCTCATCTAAAAAATATGGATTTTTACACAAATTGACAAGAAATAAATGTAAAAAATTAAAAATTAAAAAAAATGGTTGTTTGTATGGAGAAGAACTAGATAGCATGCTGGAAGGGGTTGTTGTGTGTTGATTTTCCCTTTAACCCAAGGGCAAGGGGCAAATCAACATATTAACCATGTCCCATCTAGACAATCTCAACATACATTTAACAATTTCAATGCCCCAACTTGGTTACAAGCTTACGTTACTAAGCTTGGCAATTGTCTTGTTGCAACAATTTATAAATAAAACAATTTACTTGTATTTTATCAATGTGGGATTATTTTAGGATTGTGTGTTATTTATTTCAAGTGTTACTGTTTTTTTTTTACCTATATTTTCTCGAACATGATACCCTTAGACTTTGTTCTTCTTCAAATTCCTTTGTAACTCTAGAGAGTGGACTCACTTCTGCCTGAAAGCCATTGAGCCAAATGGACTCTCGCTTCTTCTGAAAATCTTATTCCACTTGATTCTCCTCTTTTTGGTACCCCTTTTCCCTCTTTCACTTCTTATAGAATTATTTTCATTTTCTTTGTCAGACATAAGAAAACAGAGTACTAGTAGCGGTTGGCCATTTGGGTTATGTGCTAAAATTCAATATTTGCTTCTATGCTGATGGATTTCTTTGAGAAACTATACTTACAAAAATTTGGGTTTTGTTGTGAATTTGATACCTTTTCATTAAACTGAAGCTTAATTGCTTCAAACTTGTACGTTAATTTGTCTAAACTTAAATTGTTGTTTGCAGGTATGTATGTGATTACATTAGATTCGATTTAATTTAATCCAAATTTAGTTGTGTAAGCATGAAAGGAAGTATTCTGATTTTTACTTCTTCCCCTTTACAGGACATGTGCTAAGACTAGGCGAAGAATTTGATGAATCAGTTCACTTTAGTTCTTTTGATTTCTTCGAATGTATGCATATAGTTATATATGTATGTTTTTGAATATTTGTAATATGAATGCTGTGATGTAGGAATGGAGGATTTTCTTTCGAGATATGCCTTTGGGAAGAAGAAGACAACAGAATTTGCTAACTTGTAAGTACTTGAAGACTGGATTTCTTGAAATATTGATTTTATGTAGTTGTTTATTTGGTTTGCTATTTTGATTCTTTACAATGATTTTAATCTTTGCTAGTTCGGATTTGAAGGCAATAGAAAAATTCGCTTCACCATGTCTTTTGGCATTATATATAGTGGGAACAATAGAAGAAAACAAACTAAAATTTGAAAATGCACCCTACAGCAGAGAATAAGTTCTTAGAACAATTGAAGCACCTTATGCAAGTTTTAGTTTTTGGGGTTCTGTGTGCTTGCATGTACATGTGTGGATAAAGTTTTTATAAATCTTTGTTTGATATGTGCAAATTGGAACACCAGGCATGTTGGATTAGTCTCTACAATTTTATCTTTTTGATCAATCAGCAATTGATTCAAGGTCCCAATATGTCTTTTATTGACACTTCAATGGCATACTCAATTATAATATGCTTACTATACAAATTCCATGCTTGCTTCACTTCCTATCTTGCAAGTGATCTGCTCATCCCTAAACAGAATGAATTGCACCATATCACTCTGCCATTTATGCTTAACTGCTCCTTTCTAGTAAACTATACCACAATCTAGATTTCTTGGTGATCTTTAAAATGCCTTTTTATACATTGGCGCAGATAATTGCCGAACTCTTTCATAACTAACCCATAAACACACACACACACACACATCTTGGTACTTAAGTTTATGAGCTGAATGCTACTTTTGCTTGGTGGGTCAACGAAATGACTTTGTTTTATGGACCTTGTTTGATGGTATATTGGAATGCCGTACTACAGGCTCCTGTTAATGCATTTTTTTGTCCAATTCCATCTCTAGATTGAGACATTTTTGTTCCTATTTTGCCAATTATTTCAGGCAAATGTATCCAGGCATCAAATAGTTGATATTGACTATTTTAACAGGTTTTTAATCTATTGAAAATTGGAAGTATACATGAACTTTTCTGTGTGACTTGTGAGTTGTTATGTGATTGATTCTCCCTCATCAAGGAAAACTGCAAAATGGATATTCGGAATGATGCTTTAGAGAATACTTCTTCTTTGATAGAAGATTCGCTCAATCCACACAAGGTGCTCTTATCTCACAGTTTCAAATTTTTTTTTTTTTCCTTTTCTGTTTGCACTTTTTATCTTCTATGGAAAACAAAACATTATGCCATTTTTTTGTTATTTTTGGGATGTCACCCTGCTAATTTTGGATAATGAAGCTTATAAAGGAATCCATTTTCAGTATTAACATATATGGATCTTCAGTTCTAAACTAAATTCCTAGTGCTCTCTGATGTTAATTCATGGTGCATGAGTGCCAGAGCTGGAAATTTTCTGATTCCAAATTGCCTAAGATTCTTTTAGTGTGCTAATCATGTATGTATGAATTTCTTATTTAGTGTATAAACTCAAAAGTCAATTTTATTACTTGTAGCTGAAGGGGACACCAAATGTGGTAAAACTTATGGACCACTTGACTTACTTTCAGCGCTTTTAGAAATGCCAATTTGATTGTTGATGAATAATGAGGCATTCACTATTCTTGGAAATGGTGGAGATCTTCTAGACCTGTTCTTTTACATGTTCAACCTTCGTTCACATGTTGGCAGACTGCACGTTCACAGTTCACTGGAGAACAAATATAGGATTCAATCTTTTTGTGTTATCCTTTTCTTTTTTCACTTGTCATTTCCTTAAATATCAGGTCAGAGTTGTTTAATGTGAACTACTTTTCTGTTTTAGTAGGAAAGTGAAGTGAAGGATTATAGTTATCCTATCCCCACACCCCACCCCTCAAAACAAAAACAAAAAATTGGAATTGCTAGTATAGATGTAAACGTGGATTGAATTCCCCTTAGTTAGATATCTTCATTTAAATGTTCTGTCTTTAGTTAGATCTCTTCATTTAAATGTTCTGTCTTTAGGATCAGGGAAATGATGGAAATTATTAAGGCTATTTTTCAATTTTTCAAATACACTTTTGAATGTATCAAAGATGTCAAATTAGTTTAGAACTTTAGATGTTTTTTATGCAGCATTATTCTCATGTTTGAATTAAAATTGATCTTATGTTTTCCATTTCCATTTTTAAATACTTATCAAAAAAAAAAAAATTTAAATACACTTGTACTTTCGGATTTAGTTTGGTTGTTTTCTTCCCCCTCCCTCCTACTGAAACTTAATTAAAATATCTTTATTGCCATAAGGACCTCAAAAGAGTACTTACCTATTTGAAAATGTGAGATACCGTAACTTTTAGAGGACATGGCTATTGTTTTGGTTTCCACTCTAGATCAACTTCTAATTTTGCTTCAATTGAGTTATTTGGTGTTAGTTGTCACATAAATATTGAAAAACTATGTAAAGTCTTAATTCTCAGGTCCTGAAAACTTGGAATTTGGCTACAGAAGTCCACATTTGAGCTCTTTCAAGTGCCACATTCTCGACAAATCATATACCATTATTCATTTCCTCAATACCTCCGAGTCCAAGTTCTTTAGATCTTACATATGGTTTGAAAAAGTTGTTATCTCATATTTCCAGTTCATATTAAATTTTTTCGCAATCCATCATAAATCATGATTAATATGCAAATAATTAAATAACCAATATAATGTGTACTAATAGTAATATCTGGAATACTATGATTGGAGATTGTAATATGCTAGTTGATGTTATTATACCATGTTTCTTGCTTTCTGCAGTGCATAGCAGTTTGTTTGAACATGATTCTTTCCTTAAGGCAATGTTCAAAAATAGGTGTTTTCATATTAACGAGTAAAACAGTCTAGTACCTTTTCCCTCTCCTTTTCCCCAGCAGATCTTCTTGGCTTTCCTTTTAATTCTCTTCTGTTCCAACTTATGCTGGAAGCCAGTAAGATACTTTTATGCTTCAACAAATAAACTTTTCAAATCTAAGTTCTTAAGACAGTGCTTAGAACTAAGATTTGTAGAAAACGCATAAAAAGATGCCCTAACTTCGTATAAACATTGGTACAGCTAGTACATAACTCACTTGGGGTACAGTCCCTGATATTTATATTGGTATAGCATGCTCACTTGGTCATCGTCCGCTAGGCAATATGAAATAAATAAATAGTGCCTGCATTCATGATCATATAATAAAATATATAAATGAACAAACAATTATCTAGAAAGAAGAATTCCAAATATCTATAGCAGTTTGCTGTGGTATCTATTCTACAAGCAGGGAGACGATAAAATCAGTTTCGTTTTTGTATTTATGCTTCATATTTCATTATATATATTAAAATTTGTTTGTGACTTTTTTTGGATTCATATAACATCAGGTAATGTTGAAAATTATACTACTGCACTTTATCAAGAACCACAACACATGCATCTTAACAAGGCAAAAAATGATGACCTGGGTGCTTTTAGGCTTGTTGTTTTCAACTTAGGTTGCCTTCCTGGTGGTGACAAAAATATAATTACAAAGCCAGAAGTAACACTACTTCCACAGGTAGTCATTACTTGTTCTCTAATTCAAAAGATAGTCATTTTTGTTTTCCAGGTTGTAAGAATTTTTGTACTCTAACCATTGCCTACAACTACAGACTTTGATTGTTATTTATGAAAATATTTTAGATTCAGTGGAATCACAATAATTCTCTCATCCTTTTCCTACCATAGGTTCTTGACTTATATCATCCATTGAAAAACCCTCAATCTTTGAAGGTTTTTTTATCTATTGAAAACTGGAAGAATCTATAAACATAATAGTTATGTAGTATCTTCAGTATCTATTGCTCATATCTATAAGCTTACCTTTTTTTCCTATAAAGATAAAATCTTACCAAATGATATGTCACCTGTAATTAAAAAATAATTTACAATAATTTACACATTTGATTCTTATGTTGTTAATATAACACTATCATATACATTTTCAAGAGCTTATTAGTTCAATTTGTTGACACTTCTCGGTGTGTTTATTAACGATTACATCATGGAGAATATTTACCTCTTGATGTTAGTTATCATTATATTGTTGGGCTTTGTGGAGCCTAGTTGCATTTGATCCAAATTATGATCTGACTCGAAATAATATTGCCACCATTTTTAATGGGAGACTTTCTGAAACTTAGTCCATGGAGTGGAAGCTTGGGCCAGTAGGCTTGTTTTGTAACCCATTGTGAATCCTATGCGTAGGATAAAAAACTGTCGTTTTGAGGATTAGAGTTTTGTGTGTTGGTTTTTAGAGGGAGAAAAACTGTACTACCTCATCTTATATTTTTTTTCTCTAAGAATAGTAAAATCCCTACAACTCCATGGACGTAAGCAAGTTGCTAAACCACATTTTGTGTGATTGTTGTTTTTCTTTGGCACATATTTTCTCTATTTTTGCATCTCACAAATTTGGGAATTTTGTGGATATTCCTTTCATATATTGCACTTATGTTTTGTTCGTTATCATGGAAAGTTTTATTTTTTAAAAGCCATATTTCTTTGTGTTTGATTGCAGTCCTAAAACTAAATTAAAAAATATTTTCATTTATTTGGCCCAAACAGAAAATTATTAATTCTTTTTATAATTTCAAATAATTATGCAAAAAAAAAAATTATAATTTTGTGTTCGTAACATTTTTTTTTTTTTTTTGAGCAGTTTGGGAGGCTCAAACCGTAAAACATAATAGAAAAGAATGGAAATGAATATTTATCTCTATCTTGCTTGAATGTTTTAAAGGAAAACTTATATAACCTACTTTGTTTTTAATTTGGATGTTTGAAAGTTGAAAAATATATATACGCTATGACTATTATGCCTGGAGGTAGAGTAATATGGACAGGGAGAGTAAAATTTCCCTCCTATTCTTTTCAATATCTATACGTGTCTTGGATAATTATAAGGAAAAAAAGGGGTGCGACCTAGGTATTCACTCCTAAGGTTTGCAATCAAACGGTGTGGCATGAGAAAAAAAATTAATATATGCATCTATGCTTCTAAATAAATATAAAAGGTCACAATCATTTGTGTGGCCTAATAGCAATAAGATTACATTAAGGAGCGGGTATGGAGGAAATTACAAGGTTTGGAGGGGAAGCTGCTATCTCAAGCTGGGCAGGAAGTCCTTATAAAGTCTGTAATTCAGGCAATTCCAACGTGCGCCATGGGTTGCTTCAAAATCCCCTAAATCTATGTCATGAAATTGAGGTTCTAATCAAGAAGTTTTGGTGGGAAGACTGAGGGGATCAAAGAAAAATTCACTGGCTAAGGTGGGATGAGATGACCAAATGACAATGGTTCGTGGTATGGGTTTCCAGGATTTAGCTTTGTTCAATGATTCTCTCCTTGCAAAACAAGCTTGGTGTTTGCTGCATGATAAACATTCCCTCTTTTATCAGATTTTTAAAGCTCGTTTCTTTCCAAATTTCTCTATAATGGAGGCGAAAGATTCTAGAACAAGTTCTTACACATGGAAAAGTATTCTTCTTGGCCCAGATGTCATAGCTCGTGGTTCTTGTTGGCAGATAGGCAATGGAAAACCCGCAAATATTTGGAAACACCACTGGATTCCTTGAAAACATCCCACCCCAATCTCTTCACCGATTATTGAATCGTCGGATGAGGCAACAGTGGATCTTTTGAAAAATTAATGAAAAAGTGGGCCATATTGTTAAACAGAGCAAATGGAAATGGCAAGATCCAAAGGTCCAAATGATTTGTTGAATTGAGATGACATTAAGAAGATGAAGTACTCTTGGAAAGTGGCTTGTGAGACCATGAGGCTAACACCGCCTATAGCAGGAACATTTAGAGAGTCTATAAATAAGTTCACTTACGCAGGCTTTACTATTCCTAAAGGGTGGAAGGTATGTGACACTTAACCAGTACATTAGCTAAAATATACATCTTCACTGTGTTTTAATCGTGGTTCTTAGTGTTCTAAATCCTTTTTTTTTTTTTGCAGATACTGTGGTCTCCATATTCAACACACAAAAAATCCCAAACACTTTCCAGATCCTGAGAAATTTGATCCTTTAAGATTTGAAGGGAGTAACCTAGCACCTTACACTTTTGTGCCATTTGGAGGAGGACCTCGGATTTGCTCGGGGAGGGAGTACGCTCGATTAGAAATACTAGTGTTTTTACATAATGTGGTGACAAGATTCAAGTGGGAGAAAGTAATTCCAGATGAAAAGATTACTTATAAGCCATCACCCATTCTAGTTGACGGTTTATCAGTCTACCTTAAACCTCATAATCATAAATATTAAATTTCTTTAAACCCTTGGTGACACAAATTTTATATAGGAAAATGGTAAATCTACTGCCAATTTTATTGTAAAAACTTAAAAAATATATGACAATGAACTTAAGTGGCATTACTTGAATAACATAATAAATGAATGTTTGAATACTAATATATTATTAGTGATTTATCAATTTTTAAGACCAATCACTCAAGTAATAAATTTTGAAATGTTCTTAGTATGTATAAGCTTACCATTTTTTTAGAAAGATATAAACTTGCCGATTGATATGTCTCCAATCATAAAAATATTAATTCAAACATTTGATTATTATGTTTTTAAAATAGCTCTATCCCATTCATTGCAATATTAGTTCATAAGTCTTTAGAATAAAATGGCTAAATAGCAAATTATACCCTTAATGTTTGGAGTGTTTGGATTTTATACCATGAAGTTTTAGAATTTGGATTTTTCTCCCTAAAATTCTATTCTATTTGCATCGACAACCCCTTCATCCCTATTTTCCGTTAAGTGTCATATAAACATATCACACGTGTTTAATTTTTCCAATAAAATGATGTCACGTTATTTTTGTAGCCTAAAAAAATTAAAAATGACTTAGCATGATAAAAATGACTTGGCATCATTTTATTGAACTAAACATCTATACACGTGTGGTAAGCTTATGTGACACTTAATGGAAAATATGGATGGAGAGTTGTTGATGCAGATAGAATAGAACTTTAAGGGGCAAAATCCAAATTCTAAAACTTTAGGGTATAAAATCCAAATACCCCAAACTTTAGGGGTCTAGTTTGCAATTTTGCCTAATAAAATTGGTATTAACTTTAGCATTTTCTTATATTTATGAGTCTGCATTCCTTTTATTTTATGATATGTTTATTTATTTTGAAAGGGCATATTTATGATTATTGTTGATTCAATAAAAATAACTACCAGTTCCAAAACTTGGATGTACACATATTTAGCAATATTAGAGCACCTTGGAATAAATAAAATTCGATTTATCCAATTCTTGTACCCTATTGTTCATTGCATGACCTTGTATATTTGACCGAATTTAGGAAGAAAAAACAAACATTGATTTTATGGGAGATTCTACCATACTCAAGTTTTTGGGATTTGGCTTACCTCTAGTACTTTTTTAACAGGAATCTCCTTTTGTTTTAATGAGAAATTGCCACATCACCCACTAATTAAATAAAAGGTGAAGATTAAAACCGACTACCACTTGTTATTGTGTATTTTAAACAAAAGGACACTTCTAGTTAAAAAAGTACTGGAGGTAAGCCAAACCCAAGTTTTTGCCTCGCATCACACATGCTAAGATGATTTCATTACATAGATGATTAAATTCCTAAAACTCTAAATGCAACATTATTTTTCGAGAGTAAAAAATACTCTCTCTCTCTCTCTCTCTCTCTCTCTCTCTCTCTCCAAATCACTATGTTTTTTTTTTTTTATTTAATAAAACTCCCCCAAATGAGTTTCAATATGTTCACAGTTTCCTAATGAGTTCTCATGAGTTGTGGCTGGTTGCATAGGGTTACAATTGTTAGCACCATATTTAGCTACCCTTTATTAGAACAAGTTGTAATGCGATAGTTTTATGTAAAAGAAAATTTCGTAAATGACCTTGATCCTATGTGGTTATAGAGCAATTAAGAGTAAATTTGTATTTTTCTATGTGAAACATTGCCCAAACCATTTTTATTAAATGCTTAAATCTGATTGGTAGATTCATGATCATATTATACAAATGCGTACATAGGATTATCCTAGATTAATTTTAATTGGTCCATAAAATGATTAATTGATATAAAGATCCTATTGTTTCATAATTTTTATTTTATTTTTTATTTTATTTTTTATACAGGATAGAAATTCTACTCTATCCTAATCTATGTGTATATGTGTGTGAAACTCTCTTCTAAAGACTTGAACTCCAGCCCTTGCCCCCAACACTCTACAAGCACTTATTTTTGTTTCATAATTTTAACTATGGTAGACCAGCAAGCAATTAAAAATTACATATCAAGAATATTATATTTTTTATTAATTTTAAAAAATTTTGTATTTTTATTATCAAATAATGCATTTATCTAAATTAATGGATCAGGGCTTGAATATTGGAATAAAAGAATCATGAGAGAGTCTGAATTTGCTAAAAGGGCTGAATTATCTCTTAACAATAAGTAAAATTTAGAACAAATAGGAAGTATGAACACTAGTAATTCCACCCAATTTTTAGCCTCATAGCCTTAAAAATAAGGAAAATAGCTATCTCTATAAATGCAAGAAGTGTCTCAAGTCTCAACAGAAAAGCGGTTCCAAATTTTTGTTTACGGTATATTAGAGAGCCTTTAGAGCACTATTTTACTCAACCACATCCCTAGCAATGGTTCATTTTTTTTTCTCTACATATTTTCATCACACAAATCTTTTCATAGTACACAATCCACTATATATTATCATAGGAATCATCCACAATCACAAGTCTAAGTTGTTCAGGTTATTGCATAGCATCAACCATCTATCCTTTATTTTAATCAAACCAAGACACTTACAATATACACCTTGTGTGGAATGCTCTCATCAAGAACCTTCACTCTCTGATCCTTTAAAAAAAAAAAAAAAAAAAAAAACTTCTACTTATGATTTAGGACCTTGTAAAGCTTTACCAAATTATGATCCTCTAGAGGTTTAAGGAAATAAACTATAGAGTTTCTAAAATACTATTCCCTCTTTTGAAAAGAGTGATTGAATTTTATCACGTTATCAATATGGGCTTTGTTTATCATTTTGGGAGCAACATTAACAACAATTGTGCGCACTATAAACAATTGTTTGCATTAACCAACCTCTTTGTTCACATTAGGCTTGTCAAATTGTTGATCATCTTATCCCTTTCCTCCCCATTAGATAAAAGATTAAACAATTGTTCCACAAAGGATTTCAATACTATAACAATAGCAACAATTCTCCATCGAAGTCTTAACAACTTTGAATTTCTATTAAACTCTATCTTTTATAATCAGCCCAATGAAGGGTATATATGGCAAGTTATCAATTCTAGACTTCTAGTCCTGTTTGACTTCTTTTTTTTTTTTTTTTTCTTTTTTTTTTCTTTTTTAATTTTAAAATATTGAAAGGGAAAAAAAAATATATATATATATATATTTTTTTTCATGATTAGGTAGGAAAGTACTTAAAAGGGAAAAAAAATTGAAAGCAGATTGATAATGGTCATTTAAAAAAAAAAAAAAAATTTCTTATATTAGTAAAGGTAAAAAGTGGTTGTTTGAATGCCTGTTCAACTTATTAAAAAAAAATACCAAGATTAATAAGAAAATAATTGTATAAAAAAATGAAAAAAGATTGGTAAAGCTCATCTAAAAAATATGGATTTACACAGATTGACAACAAATAAATGTAAAAAATTAAAAATTAGAAAAAAAAAAAGGTTGTTTATATGGAGAAGAACTAGATAGCATGCTGGGAGGGGTTGTTTTGTGTTGATTTGTGGGGATACCCCAATCCTTAACAAACAATTCAACATGAGATGTGGGCTACCCATCCATTGTGGATGGGGGTGCCCTTTAACCCAAGGGCAAGGGGCATGCTGAATATTAGACTCCATATAGGACAAATCAACATATTAACCACATCCCACCTAGGCAATCTCTGCATACATCCAACCATTTTATTGCCCCAACTTGGTTACAAGCTTACGTCACTAAGCTCGGCAATTGGTAAGGTTATAGCAACAATTTATAAATAAAACAATTTACTTGTATTTTATCAATGTGGGATATTTTAGGATTGTGTTTGTTATTTATTTCAAGTGTTACTGTTTTTTTTTCCCTCTATTTTCTGGAACTTGTTACGCTTAGACTTTGTTCTTCTTCACATTCCTTTGTAACTCTAGAGAATGGACTCACTTCTGTGTTAAAGCCATTGAGCCAAATGGACTCTCGCTTCTTCTGAAAATCTTATTCCACTTGATTCTCCTCTTTTTGGTACCCCTTTTCCCTCTTTCACTTCTTATAAAATTATTTTCTTTGGGTTATATGCTAAAATTCAATATTTGCTTCTATGCTGATGGATTTCTTTGAGAAACCGTACTTACAAAGATCTGGGTTTTGTTGTAAATTTTATACCTTTTCGATTAATATGAGGTTTGAATAACACTATTACATTTATTTTCACATCAATTCATAATATATTTTTTTTAAACAAAACAGGTAAAATCTTTGGCATTTGCTTATATTTTGAGTCTCCATTTTCATATTTATGTTTATTGTTGATTAAATAAAAATAACTACTAGTCCCAAAATATGGATGTACACATATTTAGCAATACTAGAGTTTCTTGAAATAAATAGATTTAGATTTATCGCCTAGGTCTTGTACCTTGTTGTTCATCGCATTACCAATACCAAGTGCATATTTTGGCCAAATTTGTGAAGAACAAACTCACATTGATTTTGACTCAAACACTGCCGATGTGGGACTTCATATCCACATCTATCACCACAAGAGTTAGGCACTTTTGTAGTGCTTTTTGGGTTTATGTAATTGCTCTAAAGGCTTTACAGTTTACATAGCTTTCCCCTTCCACTGTAGTGTTAGAATTATAGTTTCTCAACCAAAAAAAAAAAAAATACACATTGATTTATGGAAAATTTACTACACAATTTTTTTTTTTTAAATATGGTAACTCTCATAGTAATAAGGTTACATATAATAGTAGTTTTTTTCCTTTTTTTTTTCCTCTTAATGAATGATAGTAACTTTGTCGCTCAGTGGCAAAGACATAAATTTTTTTTCAGAGGTCCAATATAATTATATCAATAAATTTTTATAATTCACAAAATAGCACACACAAATATGAATTCTATTTCTTAAACACATCTTTAATATGATTTATTATACATATTATTTTTGCATATACAAAAAATAATTTATCAATGCTTCAAAAAAAAAAAAAAATTTATCAACAAAATTTATATACTTCAATATTTCATTCATTAAGTCATTTGCAATTATCCTTTAAATTGTATTAATTACAATTAATATTATTCAAATATTTTAAATCAAGGTTTTTCATTAAATACATTAAAGATTACACAGTACTTGATCAATAATGGTACCGAGCTTGTTTCTCACCAAAATTTGGAAAAAAAAAATTAAAAAGGATTTGTTGAAATTGACTCGAGTACCACACTTGCGTTAGAATATACTTCTTACAGCATGTAGGAAGCTATAGTAAAAGAGGCCATTGGACTCAACCCATTGAACGTTCAAGCTGTGCTATTGTTTATGCTATATATTATCTAGCTAATAAAATAAAACTTGTGTTATGGTACACAGCCTGAAATTATTGTCCCGCGATGACAACCCGCTATTGTTTAGCGGTTTGTCATCGTTGGAAACTTGGCTCAGATGAATTTCCAAGTTCCAAGTAGTATGTGCCAAACAATAGGAGTGCCTGTATGATACCAAGTATTATGATTTTGTTTTCAATATAGAAATAAAATTTAATTAGTTAACTTTTTTAGGTGCCCTACCTTATGAGTTCTTTAAATTTTTTTATCCAATGGGCCAAGCGAGGAAAGGTATAAGATTGATAAAGGTTCAGCCACCTGTCCCCCAAATATGTACTGACTTCCCATCTCCAATTCTCCAAGTAGCTCCCCGTTTAATCACATCTCTCCCTTTAATAATACTCTTCCAAGCATAGGATGCCGAGCTTGGACAAGAGGCCTCCATGATTGAACAATTTGGAAAAAATCTCGCTTTAAAAATCCGGTAAAATAATGAGGATTTATCATGTAGGAGTCTCCAAGTTTGTTTAGCAAGCAAAGCATCATTAAAACGGGATAAATCCTTGAAGCCCATCCCTCCTTGCTCCTTTGGCTTACATAACTCTTCCCACCTTACCCAATGCACCTTTCGAGAATCTCCTCGCTGCCCCCAAAAGAATCTTCTAATGAGAGCTTCTATGTCATAGCAAAGAGTAACTGGTAATTTGAAACATGACATAGTATAGGTAGGTAATGCTTGAGCCACCGCTTTAATTAAAATCTCTCTTCCCGCTTGTGATAGAAGCTTTCCTTCCCACCCTTGAAGCTTTTTCCAGACTCTTTGTTTAATGTTGTCAAAGCTGTCCTTCTTTTTTCTCCCAATAAAACTTGGTAATCCCAGATACTTGGTAATGTTTGTAATTTCGTGAAGCCCAATGAGCCAAATGGACTTCACTACTTCTGAAAATCATATCCCACGAGATTCTCCTCTTTCTGGTACTCCTTTTCCCTCTTTCACTTCCTATGTGTTTGTGTGCATGTTAGTTATGTATTTTTTTTTTTTTTTAAGAATCATTATGTATAAGATAATTTAATGGTAGTGAAGAAGAATTTCAAAATTTCAAATAGGCAATGAAGTTTTTGCAGTCTAATTAAGTGGAAGCTTTAAATTTTGAAGTGTCCCATATGATAAAAATTATTTTCTTTTTCTTTGTCCAACATAACAAAACAGAGCACAAGTAGCGGTTCTCCGTTTGGGTTTTATGCTAAAATTCAATATTTGCTTCTATGCTGATGGATTTCTTTGTGAAACTATACTTAAAAAAATCTGGGTTTTGTTGTAAATTCGATACCTTTTCATTAAACTGAAGCTTAATTGCTTTAAACTTGTAGGTTAATTTCTATAAACTTAATTTGTTATTTGCAAGTATGTATGTGATTACATTAGAATCGATTTAATTTAATCCAAATGTAATTGNGTAATTGAAAAAAAAAATTAACAAGATTGACATTTTTTTTTTATAAAAAAAAAAAAGGGGAGTAAAAAGTGGTTGTTTGTATGGAGAAGAGCTAGATAGCATGCTGGAAGGTGTTGTGTGTCGATTTGTGGGATACTCCCAATGCTTAACCATTCAATTTGAGATGTGTGGGCTACCCATCCATTGTGGGTGGGGGTGCCCTTTAACCCAAGGGCAAGAGGCATGCTGAATATTGAATCCACATAGTGGGCAAATCAACATATTAACACCACATCCCATCTAGGCAATCTTAACATACATCCAACTACTTTAATGCCCCAACTTGGTTACAAACTTAGTTACTAAGCTCGGCACTAAGTTAGATTATTGTAACTCTTTATAAATAAAATAATTTATTCTTATTTTATCGAGTGGGGATATTGACGATTGTGGTGTTATTTATTTCAAGGTTATGGATTTACAATGCCTTTTTTTTCCCCTCTATTTTCTCTAACAGTTGTCACTTAGATTATTATTATTTTTTTATTTTTGGTTCACATTTGTTTGTAATTTCGTGAAGCCCAATGAGCCAAATGGACTTCACTACTTCTGAAAATCATATCCCACGAGATTCTCCTCTTTCTGGTACTCCTTTTCCCTCTTTCACTTCCTATGTTTTGTGGCATGTTAGTTATGTATTTTTTTTTTTTTTAAGAATCATTATGTATAAGATAATTTAATGGTAGTGAAGAAGAATTTCAAAATTTCAAATAGGCAATGAAGTTTTTGCAGTCTAATTAAGTGGAAGCTTTAAATTTTGAAGTGTCCCATATGATAAAAATTATTTTCTTTTTCTTTGTCCAACATAACAAAACAGAGCACAAGTAGCGGTTCTCCGTTTGGGTTTTATGCTAAAATTCAATATTATTTAATTTAATCCAAATGTAATTGTGTAAGTATGAAAGTAACTATTCTGATTTTTGCTTCTTCCTCCTCTACAGTACATGTGCTAAGACTAGGCGAAGAATTTGATGAATCAGTTCACTCTAGTTCTTCTGATTTCATTGAATGTATGTATATAGGTATATATGTATGTTTTGAATATTAATGCTGTGATGTAGGAATGGAGGATGTTCTTACAAGATATATCGTTGGGAGGAAGAAAACAACAGAACAATAGGAGAAAACAAAGTAAAATTTGAAAATGCACTCTACAGCAGAGAATAAGTTCTTAGAACAATTGACGCACCTGATGCAAGTTTTAGTTTTTGGGGTTTTGTGTGCTTGCATGTTCATGTGTGGATAAAGTTTTTATAAATCTTTGTTTGATATGAGCACAAATTGGAATGCCAGGCATGTTGGATTAATCTCTACAATTTTCTTATCTTTTCGATCAATTAGCAATTGATTTAAGGTCCCAAGATGTCTTTTATTGACACTTCAATGGCATACTCAATGATAATATGCTTGGTATACATGTCCCATGCTTACTTCACTTCCTATATTGCAAGTGATCTGCTCATCCTTAAACAGAATGAATTGCACCGGTTCACTCTACCATTTATGATTAACTGCTCCTTTCTAGGGACCTATACCACAATCTAGATTTTTTGGTGATCTTTAAAATGCCTTTTTATACATTGGTACAGATGATCACCAAACTCTTTCATAATTAACCATAAACACACACACACACACATCTTGGTACTTAAGTTTATGAGCTGAATGCTACTTTTGCTTGGTGGGTCAACGAAATGACTTTGTTTTATGGACCTTGTTTGATGCTATATGGGAATGACCTACTACAGGCTCCGGTTAATGCATATTTTAGCCCAATTCCATCTCTAGATTGTGACGTTTTTGTTCTTATTTTGCCAATTATTTCAGGTAAATGTATCCAGGCATCAAAGAGTTGATATTGACTATTTTTACCAGGGTTTGGAAACATGTTGTTCTGAAAGGGGATACAGTCATTGGTGCCAGTTGTGGCTATGGTTATGATACTTTAGCAATGGTCAATATGCTTGCTGATGAATTAGCCAGGACCGTGTTTATGCAATATATATTCAGAATGATGCTTTAGAGAATACTTCTTTGCTAGAAGAGTTGGTTGATCCCAATGAGGTGCCTTTTAACATATATGGATCTTCAGTTCTATACTGAATTCCTTTTGGTTTTATTTTTTTTGATACCAGGTCGGGAATGACCAAACACAGGAAGTCTTCAGCTAATGTGGCTATTACAAAAGATTTGGTCCCACCAAAGAGAATTATGAAGGATTTGATGCATGTCTTGCTTCAATGAGCAAGTGGTATGATCAATGAGATCAGTTACTGTTATGGCCATGGGGTCAATTGTGGTTTGTGGTTGTGCCATGCTGTGTGGTTGATGGGGATGTGTGTTCTAAACTGAATTCCTAGTGCTGTCTAACTTTAATCCATAGTGCATGAGTGCCAGAGCTGGAAATTTTCTGATTTCAGATCAGAATATTTTTGCACAAATTATTTATTAGCCATAAGTTTAAATCGTCCTCATTCATATTTTTTAATGGCCAGAATTATACAAGCTAAAAAAAAAATTAAAAATTAAAAAAAATTAAAATAAGGCTAATGTTTATATTGTGTTTTGCATTAAAAAAAAAATGAAAAGCTGCAAAAGAAGAGGTTGTCACCAGAGAGTACACTATCAACCTTGACAAGAATAAGTGTCTGTATTTCTATGCACGTGTCTCATCATTTTTGTGCTTGTTAATGGGTTTGATCTGGTTTAAGTAAGATTAGATTCAGTGGGTCAAAGCCGTTTTATTCTAATCTTATTGATTGGTGAATTTTGAAACATTCTTTTGTTGAAACCAATGTTGTTTCTTTTGACTCAATTGTGTTTTATTTGGAATTTTCATTTCATTTGAGTGATTAAAAAGTGGTTGATTTTTTAAATATGGTGTTATGCATTTGGGATCAATGAATTTTGAGCTGTAAGTATCTTTTTTGAATGATAAACAGTTCATTTTTGTTTTGCAAGGCTCTGTTAATTATGGTGGAACATGTTTCACCTAGAAACTGTATATTCTAGGTGTGAAAGACTTATATTGTTTTGAGTGTTGCAGAGATTATATAATTTCCATAGATTGGTGGCTTATATCATTCATTGAAAATCCCTCAATCTTTGAAGGTTTTTTATCTATTGAAAATTGGAAGTATACATGAACTTTTCTGTGTGACTAGTGAGTTGTTATGTGACTGATTCTCCCTCATCAAGGAAAACTGCAAAATGGTTTTGGGATGTCACCAAACTAATTTTGGATAATGAAGCTTATAAAGGAATCCATTTTCAGTATTAACATATATGGATCTTCAGTTCTAAACTGAATTCCTAGTGCTCTCTGATGTTAATTCATGGTGCATGAGTGCCAGAGCTGGAAATTTTCTGATTTCAAATTGCCTGAGATTCTTTTAGTGTGCTAATCATGTATGTATGAATTTCTTATTTAGTGTATAAACTCAAAAGTCAATTTTATTACTTGTAGCTGAAGGGGACACCAAATGTGATAAACTTATAGACCACTTGACTTACTTTCAGTGCTTTTAGAAATGCCAATTTGATTGTTGATGAATAATGAGGCATTCACTATTCTTGGAAATGGTGGAGATCTTCTAGACCTGTTCTTTTACATGTTCAACCTTCGTTCACATGTTGGCAGACGTACTGCACGTTCACTAGAGAACAAATATAGGATTCAATCTTTTTGTGTTATCCTTTTCTTTCTTCACTTGTCATTTCCCTCAATATCAAGTAAGAGTTGTTTAATGTGAACTACTTTTCTGTTTTAGTAGGAAAGTGAAGTGAAGGATTTTAGTTATCCTATCCCCACACCCCACCCCTCAAAACAAAAACAAAAACAAAAAATTGGAATTGCTAGTGTAGATGTAAACATGGGTAGAATTCCCCTTAGTTAGATATCATTCCAATTCCGTTGGATACCCCTTAAGGGACTTCTTTGACTATTCTAGAATGTAGAATTGTTGATTTGAGATTTCTTTATTTTTCTGCAGTATCTTACATGTCTTTTTTTTTTTTTTCTTTTTGTGTGTGTGTGTGTGTGTGTGTGTGTGTTTTCTCAAAGCTTTCAACAAGAAACTAATCACTGTTCGTGTCAAATGAGCACATAGCGGGGTAAATCGCTGGCCCAATGAGTCTTTTCAAAGTGCTGGTGCTTGGACTTCAACTAGGGAGCTCCTAATCTAACCCAAGACAGCCACTTGGATTAATCTCTACAATTTTCTTATCTTTTCGATCAATTAGCAATTGATTTAAGGTCCCAAGATGTCTTTTATTGACACTTCAATGGCATACTCAATGATAATATGCTTGCTATACATGTCTCATGCTTACTTCACTTCCTATATTGCAAGTGATCTGCTCATCCTTAAACAGAATGAATTGCACCAGATCACTTTGCCATTTATGATTAACTGCTCCTTTCTAGGAAGCTACACCACAATCTAGATTTTTTGGTTATCTTTAAAATGCCTTTTTATACATTGGTGCAGATGATTGCCGAACTCTTTCATAATTAACCATAAACACACACTCACACACACATCTTGGTACTTAAGTTTATGAGCTGAATGCTACTTTTGCTTGGTGGGTCAACGAAATAACTTTGTTTTGGGGACCTTGATTGATCCTATATTGGAATGACCTACTACAGGCTCCTGTTAATGCATTTTTTGGTCCAATTCCATCTCTAGATTGAGATTTTTTTGTTCCTATTTTGCCAATTATTTCAGGCAAATGTATCCAGGAATCAAATAGTTGATATTGACTATTTTCACCCGTGTTTGGAAACAAAAATGCCTCATTTAACTATATCGCCTTAGTCCTCCAAATTTGTTGGGCGGTCCCTGGTGATTGGTGCCAGTTGTGGCTATGGTTATGATACTTTAGCAATGGTCAATATGCTTGCTAATGAATTAGCCAGGACTTTGTTTATGCATTGTATATTCAGAATGATGCTTTAGAGAATACTTCTTTGACAGAAGAGTTGTTTGATCCCAACTAGTTGCCCTTTAACATATATGGATCTTTAGTTCTATACTAAATGCCTTTTAGCCATTTTTTTTTTTTTTTACCAGGTCAAGAATGTACTGAACACAGGAAGTCTTTAGATAATACAGCTATTACAAAAGATTTGGTCCAACCAAAGAGAATGTATGGGGGACTTGATGCACGTCTTGATCTAGAGGTAGTTCCCTGCGAAATGTGGCCAGGAATGGCTTGGACTATGAGTTTGATTCCTTGCTGGCTTAAGTGTTGGATGTCTGCAAATGGTGCCCTGCTATACCAATGGAATTCCTTGTTTTGCTTCCACCTCTGTTCTCTTCCTTCACTGTGAGTGATGATGATAATGCTTGTGAACCCCAACTGTGTAACTTTTATGACTGCACTTTGTATGTCAATCTGCTTGGCTATGAATGTGGACCAGGTTTTAGTGGTGTCATTGGCTTCCAAAATTCTACTTCCCTCCCTGCTTATGGCTTCAAAGGAAATTCCACTTCTTGTACGCAGTTTATTTCTGATTCCATCTGCTTTGATATGGAGTTGCCAGGCCTGCACACTTATGTGTTGGTGGGCCTATTTGGTTTTTCCCCTTGTCCTGTTACATATGCTATTTGGTACCTGCCTATCAAATGTTTTGCGGTTAGTAAGGCTTCGATTGGGCTTGCCTCTTTCCCTTCATGGTTGCCAAATATCAAATGCTATTTGGTACTGTATATATAAAATGTTGTTTATTTTTATAAACATATTTAGATTTTATATCCTAAAATTTCATAATTTAGATTTTTCCCTCCTGAAGTTCTATTCTATTTGCATTGACAACCCCTCCGTCACTATTTTCTGCTAAATGTCATAAAAACATGCCACATGTGTTTAGTTTTTCCAATAAAATGATGTCACGTCATTTTTGTAACCTAAAAAAATTAAAAATGACATGGCATAATAAAAATGACTTGGCATCATTTTATTGAACTAAACATCTAAACACGCATGGTAAGCTTATGTGACACTTAATGGAACATATGGATGGAGAGTTGTTGATGCAAACGGAATAGAACTTTAAGGGGCAAAATCCAAATTCTAAAACTTCGAGGTTTAAAATCCAAATATCCCAAACTTTAGGGATGTAGTTTGCAATTTTGCTTAATAAAATTGGTATTAACTTTAGCATTTTCTTGTATTTATGATTCTACATTCCTTTTATTTTATGATATATTTATTTACTTCGGAAGGGCATATTTATGATTATTGTTGATTCAATAAAAATAACTACTAGTTCCAAAACTTGGATGTATACATATTTAGCAATATTAGAGTATCTTGAAATAAATAAAATTCGATTTATCCAATTCTTGTACCTTGTTGCTCATTGCATAACCATGTATATTTGACTGGATTTAGGAAGAAAAAACAAACATTGATTTTATGGGAGATTTCTACCATAGTCAAGTTTTTGCCTCGCATCATGCATGCTAAGACGATTTCGTAACAAAGATGATTAAATTCCTAAAAACTCCACATGCAACATTATTTTTCGAGAGTTAAAAATGCTCTCTCTCTCTCACTCTCTCTCTCCAAATCACAATGTTGTTTTTTTTATAAAACTCTTTGAAAAGAGTTTCAACATGTTCATAGTTTCCTAATGAGTTCTCATGAGTTGTGGCTGGTTTCATAGGGTTACAATTGTTAACACCATATTTTGCTACCCTTTATTAGAACAGGTTGTAATGTGATAGTTTTATGTAAGAAAAAATTTCGTAAATGACCCTGATCCTATGTGGTTATAGAGTAATTAAGAGTAAATTGGTATTTTTCAATGTGAAACATTGCCCTAACATTTTTATTGAATGCTTAAATCTGATTGGTAGATTCAATGATTATATTATACAAAAGCATACATAGGATTATCCTAGATTAATTTTAATTGGTCCATAAAATGATTAATTGATATAAGATCTTATTGTTTCATAATTATTTTTTTTTTACAGGATAGAAATTCTACTCTAGTTTAATCTATGTGTATATATGTGTGAAGCTCCCTCCTAGAAACTTAAACCCCGGCCCTTGCCCCCCACACTCCACAAGCACTTATATTTGTTTTATAATTTTAACTACGGTAGACTTGTAAGCAATTAAAAATTCTATATCAAGAATATTATATTTTTTATTAATTTTAAAAAATTTTGTATTTTTATTATCAAATAATGCATTTATCTAAATTAATGAATTAGGGTTTGAATAATGGAATAAAAGAATCATGAGAGAGTCCGAATTTGCTAAAAGAGCTGAATTATCTCTTAACAATAAGTAAAATTTAGAACAAATCGAAAGTATGAACACTAGTAATTCCACCCAATTTTTGGCCTCATAGCCTTAAAAATAAGGAAAATAGCTATCTCTATAAATGCAAGAAGTGTCCCTAGTCTCAACAGAAAAGAGGTCCAAATTTTTGTTTACGGTATATTAGAGAGCCTTTAGAGCACTAATTTACTTAGCCACATCCCTAGCCATGGTCCATTTTTTTTCTCTACATATTTTCATCACACACATCTTTTCACAGTACACAATCCATTGTATATTATCATAGGAATCATCCACAATCACAAGTCTAAGTTGTTCAGGTTATTGCATAGCATCAACTATCTATCCTTTATTTTAATCAAACCAAGATACTTACAATATACACCTCGTGTGGAATGCTCTCATCAAGAACCTTCACTCTCTGATCCTGAAAAAAAAAAACTTCTACTTATGATTTAGGACCTTGTAAAGCTTTACCAAATTATGATCCTCTAGAGGTATAAGGAACTAAACTATAGAGTTTCTAATATACTATTCCCTCTTTTGAAACGAGTGATTGAATTTTATCACGTTATCAATATTTAAAATAAAGAGTAAAATTATGATACTCAACACTTTTTTAAATGTTGATGATAGGGTAAAATCCAATTTACTCGTTTCAAGATGAATGGAAAGAACTCTATATTTGAGTTACCCTATGAAAGTTCAAAAAGGGTATAAAACACTTTTGAACGTTTAGACCCCAAATAACAAAAAAACCAATTCAAGCTTTATATCAAACAATTTATGTGCGGAATATGATAACAAGCTTATAACTGAATTGATAGAACAATCTAAGCCAAATATAAACACATCCACAGCAGTAAATATAAGGCAAATGTAAAGGGAAAGAAGATGCAAACACACGGACAACACACGATGTGTTATCGAAGAGGAAACTGAAGTCCTCGGTGTAAAACCTCTCCGCCGCTCTCCAAGCGGTCAAATAATCCACTAAAGAATGTAGTTGGGATACATGAACAGCAGAAGACCCTCCAAGCCTAA
The DNA here is from genome assembly GCF_002906115.3 of Quercus suber. NCBI lineage: Eukaryota > Viridiplantae > Streptophyta > Magnoliopsida > Fagales > Fagaceae > Quercus > Quercus suber. The sequence goes on along the minus strand of NW_027069957.1, from coordinate 529,556 downwards.
TCTACCCAAGTACCTAAGCCCTCCAAGCTTCTTACTCCAACGAGGTTACGCCAAACCTATTTCTTCTCTAGCTTCCCGGATTTCGCTACTTGACCATAGCATCAACCAATGTATATTGGTTCCTTTCCAAACTGCTTCCCAAAGCACCAAATGGACCTTCTCACAGACGTGGATGTGGTGAGACAAGGGTTTGGTAAATGACCTCTCAAGGGTATGACAATGGAGAGGAAGAAAGTAGAGGAATTTGTAGAGTCTCTTTAGATGAAGATTGGGGATGAATCAATCTTGTATTTCTCTAGGGTTTTCTCTCACAAAATTCTCTCTGGAAGCTCTCTCAAAATGATGGGTATAAGGGTGTATATATAGTAGGGTGAGAAGGAAATGCAAAACGTCAGTTTTTGCCAAACAGGGCAAGTTGGCGACTTGATCTCGCGGCTTGGCCAAGTCGCGAAATCAAGTCGTGACGTAACGGCCTGGCTAGACTGGAACTTTTGTCCTGTAGCGTGACAGCTGGCGCGACCCTTCAGCTTCCCAGTGTGTCTCTCACGTGACTGCCTTTCGCGGCTTGCCAGTCGCGAACCACCCGCGAGTCCTAGTCGCGAGACCCTATTTTTCTTGCACACTCTTGAGCTTTTCTTCACATCTTCTCACACACTACCCTTACAATTTTCCCACCTAAATACAGGGTTACTAAATGCTAAATTACAAGCAAATTGGTCATGGAATAAAGCCAATTAGATGGTTGATTAAATTCAACCTTACACCCTAAAGCCTTGATGATCTTGATATGGGCTTTGTTTATCATATTGGGAGCATCATTAACAAAAATTGTGCGCACTATAAACAATTGTTCACATTAACCAACCTCTTTGTTCACATTAGGCTTGTCAAATTGTTGATCATCTTATCCCTTTCCTCCCCATTAGATAAAGATTAAACAATTGTTCTACAAAGGATTTCAATACTGTAACAATAACAACAATTCTCCATCAAAGTCTTAACAACTTTGAATTTCTATTAAACTCCATCTTTTATAATCAGCATAATGAAGGGTATATATAGCAAGTTATCAATTCTAGTCCTGTTTGGCTTTTTTTTTTTTTTTTTAACATATTAAAAGGAAAAAACAAAAGGACTGAGGCTTGGGATCTGTAGTCCTCATTGACAGAGGATTGTTCTATTTGGGAAGGCATCATGGAAAATGTTCCACATAAAGGTTTGGATTTTCTAGGGAAATTTAACCTTCCAAATTTGGTTCCATGTCTCCTTGGAGACGATTTGGCGCTGCAATGCCATCATGGTATCACTCAGTGGCAGAGGAATAAATTTTTTTCAGAGATCCAATATAATTATATCAATAAATGTTTTAGTTCACAAAATAGCACACACATACATGAATTCTGTCTAAAACATATCTTCAATATGATTTATTATATATATTATTTTTGCGTATACAAAAACTAATTCATCAAGAAAATTTATATACTTCAAGACAAGTATTTCATTCATAATTAAGTCATTTGTAATTATCCTTTAAATTGTAATAATCATAACTAATATTATTTAAATACATTAAAGATTACACAGTACTAGATCAATAATGTTGCTCACCAAAATTTGGAAAAAAGAAAAAGGGATTTGTTGAAATTGACTCGAGTACCACACTTTAAGTTAGAATATACTTCTTACAGCATGTAGGAACTATAGTATAAGAGGCAATTGGACTCAACCCAGTAAAAGATCCAACTGGAACATTCAACTTGTGCTATTGTTTATGCTATATATTGTTTAGCTAAAAAAAGATTTTGTTACTTTCATTGCAACAAGATTTTGTGTTCCCATAAATAAATAAAAACCATAGAATTTGTATTACCAGAGAAATGATAATTGCCAATCGTTGGAAACTTGGCTTAGATGAACTTCCAAGTTCCAAGTAAATGTAGTCTGTGCCAAACAAGAGTGCCTGTTTGGTACAAGTATTATGATTTTTGTTATCAATACAGAAATAAAATTTAATTAGTTAACTTTTTTAGATGCCTTACCTTATGAGTTCTTTAAATTTTTTTATCCAATGGGCCAAGCGAGGAAAGTTATAAGATTGATAAAGGTAATTGAAAATAAAAAATACCTAGATTGACAATATTTTTTTAATTAAAAAAAAAAGAGTAAAAAGTAGTTGTTTGTATAGAGAAGAACTAGGTAGCATGCTGGGAGGGGTTTTTGTGAGCTGATCTGTGGGGAGACCCCAATCCTTAACCATTCAATTTGAGATGTGGGCTACCCATCCATTGTGGGTGGGGATGCCCTTTAACTCAAGGGCAAGGGGCATGCTGAATATTGACTCTATAGTGGACAAATCAACATATTAACCACATCCCACCAAGGCAATCCCAATATACATCCAACCACTTTAATGCCCCAACTTGGTTACAAGCTTACGTTTCTAAACTCGGCACTAAGTTAAGTTATCGCAACACTTTATAAATAAAATAATTTACCTGTATTTTATCGATGTGGGATATTGACGATTATGGAGTTATTTATTTCTAAATAATATAATTTACACATTTGATTCTTATGTTGTTAATATAACACTATCATATACATTTTCAAGAGCGTATTAGTTCAATTTGTTGACACTTCTTGGTGTGTTTATTACCGATTACATCATGGAGAATATTCACCTCTTGATGTTAGTTATCATTATATTGTTGGNTTTTGTATGTCAATCTGCTTGGCTATAAATGTGGACCAGGTTTTAGTGGTGTCATAGTCTTCCAAAATTCTTCCTCCCTCCCTGCTTATGGCTTCAAAGGCAATTCCACTTCTTGTACTCCGTTTATCTTCTTTGATATGGAGTTGCCAGGCCTGTACCCTTATGTGTTGGTGGGCCTAGTTGGTTTTTCCCCTTGTCCTGTTACATTTGCTATTTGGTACCTGCATATCAAATTTTTTGAGGTTAGTTAGGCTTCAATTGGGCTTGGCTCTTTCCCTTCATGGATTAGTTGGTTTTGGTGGAGCCAGAGGGTCCACAGAGTTGTAAAGACCAGTTGCATGAAGTGCATCTTGTCCTCAATCATTATCAGCTTGGACAGAATGCAATTTCACAGCCATTGTTTTAGAGGTTGTTGCTGAAACTAAGAAGCATTTATGGATAATTCTGATCTTAGCCATACTGCCCTAGCAAAGTTGCAGTACAGAAAGAAATGTGATATAAGTTCCTCCCCGTCAGGGCAAAAAGGACTGAGGCTTGGGATCTGTAGTCCTCATTGACAGAGGATTGTTCTATTTGGGAAGGCATCATGGAAAATGTTCCACATAAAGGTTTGGATTTTCTAGGGAAATTTAACCTTCCAAATTTGGTTCCATGTCTCCTTGGAGACGATTTGGGCTGCAATGCCATCATGGTATCACTCAGTGGCAGAGGAATAAATTTTTTTCAGAGATCCAATATAATTATATCAATAAATGTTTTAGTTCACAAAATAGCACACACATACATGAATTCTGTCTAAAACATATCTTCAATATGATTTATTATATATATTATTTTTGCGTATACAAAAACTAATTCATCAAGAAAATTTATATACTTCAAGACAAGTATTTCATTCATAATTAAGTCATTTGTAATTATCCTTTAAATTGTAATAATCATAACTAATATTATTTAAATACATTAAAGATTACACAGTACTAGATCAATAATGTTGCTCACGAAAATTTGGAAAAAAGAAAAAGGGATTTGTTGAAATTGACTCGAGTACCACACTTTTAAGTTAGAATATACTTCTTACAGCATGTAGGAAGCTATAGTATAAGAGGCAATTGGACTCAACCCAGTAAAAGATCCAACTGGAACATTCAACTTGTGCTACTGTTTATGCTATATATTGTTTAGCTAAAAAAAGATTTTGTTACTTTCATTGTCAACAAGATTTTGTGTTCCCATAAATAAATAAAAACCACTAGAATTTGTATTACCAGAGAAATGATAATTGCCAATCGTTGGAAACTTGGCTTAGATGAACTTCCAAGTTCCAAGTAAACATGTAGTCTGTGCCAAACAAGAGTGCCTGTTTGGTACCAAGTATTATGATTTTGTTATCAATACAGAAATAAAATTTAATTAGTTAACTTTTTTAGATGCCTTACCTTATGAGTTCTTTAAATTTTTTTATCCAATGGGCCAAGCGAGGAAAGTTATAAGATTGATAAAGGTAATTGAAAATAAAAAATACCTAGATTGACAATATTTTTTTAATTAAAAAAAAAAAAAAAAAAGAGTCAAAAGTAGTTGTTTGTATAGAGAAGAACTAGGTAGCATGCTGGGAGGGGTTTTTGTGAGCTGATCTGTGGGGAGACCCCAATCCTTAACCATTCAATTTGAGATGTGGGCTACCCATCCATTGTGGGTGGGGATGCCCTTTAACTCAAGGGCAAGGGGCATGCTGAATATTGACTCTATAGTGGACAAATCAACATATTAACCACATCCCACCAAGGCAATCCCAATATACATCCAACCACTTTAATGCCTCAACTTGGTTACAAGCTTACGTTACTAAACTCAGCACTAAGTTAAGTTATCGCAACACTTTATAAATAAAATAATTTACCTGTATTTTATCGATGTGGGATATTGACGATTATGGAGTTATTTATTTCTAAATAATATAATTTACACATTTGATTCTTATGTTGTTAATATAACACTATCATATACATTTTCAAGAGCGTATTAGTTCAATTTGTTGACACTTCTTGGTGTGTTTATTACCGATTACATCATGGAGAATATTCACCTCTTGATGTTAGTTATCATTATATTATTGGGCTTTATGGTGTCTAGTTGCATTTGATCCAAATTATGACCTGACTCGAAATAATATTACTATCGTTTTTAATGGAAGACTTTTTGAAACTTAGTCCATGGAGCAGAAGCTTGGGCCAGTAGGCTTGTTTTGTAGCCCATTGTGAATCCTGTGCGCATGATAGAAAATTGTTGTTTTGGGGATTAGAGTTTTGTTTTTTGGTTTTTAGAGAGAGAAAAACTCTACTACCTCATCTTTTTTTTTTCTCTCTCTCTCTCTAAGAATCCCTACAACTCTATAGATGTAAGCAAGTTGCTAAACCACATTTTGTGTAATTGTTGTTTTTCTTTGGCACATATTTTCTCTATTTTTGCATCTCACAGATTTGGGAATTTCGTGGATATTCCTTTCATATATTGCACTTATGTTTTTTTCGTTATCATGGAAAGTTTTATTTTTTATACACCATATTTTTTATGTTTGGTTGCAGTCTCAAAACTAACTTAAAAAATATTTTCATTTATTTGGCCTACACAGAAAATTATTAAGTCTTTTTATAATTTCAAATAATTATGCAAAAAACAACTCTTATCATACTCCAAATACGTAACCTTTTTTTTTTAGTAGTTTGGGAGGCTCAAACCATAAAACATAATAGAAAAGAATGGAAATGAATATTCATCTCTATCTTGCTTGAATGTTTTAAAGGAAAACTTATATAACCTCCTTTGTTTTTTATTTGGATGTTTTAAAGTTGAAAAAAAAAATATACATGTTGTTTATTATGTCTTGAGGTAGAGTAATATGGACAGGGAGAGTAAAAATTCACTCCTATTCTTTTCAATTTCTATACGTATCTTGGATAATTATAAGGAAAAAAGGGGTGCGACCTTGGTATTCACTCCTAAGGTTTGCAATCAAACGGTGCGGCATGAAATTTTTTTTTTTTTAATATATGCATCTATGCTTCTAAATAAATATAAAAGGTCACAATCATTTGTGTGGCCTAATAGCAATAAGATTACATTAAGGAGCGGGTATGGAGGAAATTACAAGGTTTGGAGGGGAAGCTGCTATCTCAAGCTGGGCAGGAAGTCCTTCTAAAGTCCGTAATTCAGGCAATTCCAATGTGTGCCATGGGTTACTTTAAAATCCCCCTAAATCTATGTCATGAGATTGAGGTTTTAATTGAGAAGTTTTGGTGGGAAGAACGAGGGGATAAAAGAAAAATTCATTGGCTAAGGTGGGATGAGATGACAAAATGACAATGGTTCATGGTATGGGTTTCCAGGATTTAGCTTTGTTCAATGATTCTCTCCTTGCAAAACAAGCTTGGTATTTGCTGTATGATAAACATTCCCTCTTTTATCAGATTTTTAAAGCTTGTTTCTTTCCAAATTTCTCTATAATGGAGGCAAAAGATTCTAGAACAAGTCCTTACACATGGAAAAGTATTCTTCTTGGCCCAGATGTCATAGCTCGTGGTTCTTGTTGGCGGATAGGCAATGGAAAATCCGCAAATATTTGGAAACACCACTGGATTCCTTGAAAACACCCCACTCCAATCTCTTCACCGATTATTGAATCATCAGAGGAGGCAATAGTGGATCTTTTGATTGATGAATCTTCAGTTTCTGCTAAATAAGCTTTTCCCAAATGAACAAGTATGTTATATGTATCTCTTGACACATATGACATATCTTATAAATATGATTTTGAAAAATTAATGAAAAAGTGGGCCATATTGTTAAACAGAGCAAATGGAAATGGCAAGATCCAAAGGTCCGAATGATTTGTTGAATTGAGATGACATTAAGAAGATGAAGTACTCTTGGAATGTGGCTTGTGAGACCATGAGGCTAACACCGCCTATAGCAGGAACATTTAG
>NW_027069957.1:519618-522806 GCF_002906115.3 Quercus suber | reverse complement strand
GCATACTCCCTCCCGAGAGAAATCCGAGGTCCTCCTCCAAATGCACAAATGTAAGTGCTAGGTTACTCCCTTCAATCTTAAGGATCAAATTTCTCAGGATCTGGAAAGTGTTTAGGGATTGTGGGTTGAATATGGACCACAGTATCTGAAAAAAAAAAGAAAAAAGAAAAAAAGGGATTAGAACACTAAGAACCTCCATTAAAACACAGTGAAGATGTATATTTTAGCTAATGTACTGGTAAGTGTCACATACCATCCACCCTTTAGGAATAGTAAATCATGACAATGAACTTAAGTGGCATTACTTGAATAACATAATAAATGAATGTTTGAATACTAATATATTATTAGTGATATATCAATTTTTAAGACCAATCACTCAAGTAATAAATTTTGAAATGTTCTTAGTATGTATAAGCTTACCATTTTTTTAGAAAGATATAAACTTGCCGATTGATATGTCTCCAATCATAAAAATATTAATTCAAACATTTGATTATTATGTTTTTAAAATAGCTCTATCCCATTCATTGCAATATTAGTTTATAAGTCTTTAGAATAAAATGACTAAATAGCAAATTATACCCTTAATGTTTGGAGTGTTTGGATTTTATACCATGAAGTTTTAGAATTTGGATTTTTCTCCCTAAAGTTCTATTCTATTTGCATCGACAACCCCTCCGTCACTATTTTCTGCTAAATGTCATAAAAACATGCCACATGTGTTTAGTTTTTCCAATAAAATGATGTCACGACATTTTTGTAACCTAAAAAAATTAAAAACGACATGGCATGATAAAAATGACTTGGCATCATTTTATTGAACTAAACATCTAAACACGCATGGTAAGCTTATGTGACACTTAATGGAACATATGGATGGAGAGTTGTTGATACAAACGGAATAGAACTTTAAGGGGCAAAATCCAAATTCTGAAACTTCAAGGTTTAAAATCCAAATATCCCAAACTTTAGGGATATAGTTTGCAATTTTGCTTAATAAAATTTGTATTAACTTTAGCATTTTCTTGTATTTATGATTCTACATTCCTTTTATTTTATGATATATTTATTTACTTCGGAAGGGCATATTTATGATTATTGTTGATTCAATAAAAAATAACTACTAGTTCCAAAACTTGGATGTACACATATTTAGCAATATTAGAGTATCTTGAAATAAATAAAATTCGATTTATCCAATTCTTGTGCCTTGTTGCTCATTGCATAACCATGTATATTTGACCGGATTTAGGTAGAAAAAACAAACATTGATTTTATGGGAGATTTCTACCATAGTCAAGTTTTTGCCTCGCATCATGCATGCTAAAACGATTTCGTAACAAAGATGATTAAATTCCTAAAAACTCCACATGCAACATTATTTTTTGAGAGTTAAAAATTCTCTCTCTCTCTCTCTCCAAATCACAATATTGTTTTTTTTTTTTAAAACTCTTTGAAAAGAGTTTCAACATGTTCATAGTTTCCTAATGAGTTCTCATGAGTTGTGGCTGGTTTCATAGGGTTACAATTGTTAACACCATATTTTGCTACCCTTTATTAGAACAGGTTGTAATGTGATAGTTTTATGTAAGAAAAAATTTCGTAAATGACCCTGATCCTATGTGGTTATAGAGCAATTAAGAGTAAATTGGTATTTTTCAATGTGAAACATTGCCCTAACATTTTTATTGAATGCTTAAATCTGATTGGTAGATTCAATGATCATATTATACAAAAGCATACATAGGATTATCCTAGATTAATTTTAATCGGTCCATAAAATGATTAATTGATATAAGATCTTATTGTTTCATAAATTTTTTTTTTTTTACAGGATAGAAATTCTACTCTAGTCTAATCTATGTATATATATGTGTGAAGCTCCCTCCTAGAAACTTGAACCCCGGCCCTTGCCCCCCACACTCCACAAGCACTTATACTTGTTTTATAATTTTAACTACGATAGACTTGTCAGCAATTAAAAATTCTATATCAAGAATATTATATTTTTTATTAATTTTAAAAAATTTTGTATTTTTATTATCAAATAATGCATTTATCTAAATTAATGAATTAGGGTTTGAATAATGGAATAAAAGAATCATGAGAGAGTCCGAATTTGCTAAAAGAGCTGAATTATCTCTTAACAATAAGTAAAATTTAGAACAAATCGGAAGTATGAACACTAGTAATTCCACCCAATTTTTGGCCTCATAGCCTTAAAAATAAGGAAAATAGCTATCTCTATAAATGCAAGAAGTGTCCCTAGTCTCAACAGAAAAGAGGTCCAAATTTTTGTTTACGGTATATTAGAGAGCCTTTAGAGCACTAATTTACTTAGCCACATCCCTAGCCATGGTTCATTTTTTTTCTCTACATATTTTCATCACACACATCTTTTCACAGTACACAATCCATTGTATATTATCATAGGAATCATCCACAATCACAAGTCTAAGTTGTTCAGGTTATTGCATAGCATCAACCATCTATCCTTTATTTTAATCAAACCAAGATACTTACAATATACACCTCGTGTGGAATGCTCTCATCAAGAACCTTCACTCTCTGATCCTGAAAAAAAAAAACTTCTACTTATGATTTAGGACCTTGTAAAGCTTTACCAAATTATGATCCTTTAGAGGTATAAGGAACTAAACTATAGAGTTTCTAATATACTATTCCCTCTTTTGAAACGAGTGATTGAATTTTATCACGTTATCAATATTTAAAATAAAGAGTAAAATTATGATACTCAACACTTTTTTAAATGTTGATGATAGGGTAAAATCCAATTTACTCGTTTCAAGATGAATGGAAAGAACTCTATATTTGAGTTACCCTAAAGCCTTGATGATCTTGATATGGGCTTTGTTTATCATATTGGGAGCATCATTAACAAAAATTGTGCGTACTATAAACAATTGTTCACATTAACCAACCTCTTTGTTCACATTAGGCTTGTCAAATTGTTGATCATCTTATCCCTTTCCTCCCCATTAGATAAAGATTAAACAATTGTTCTACAAAGGATTTCAATACTATAACAATAACAACAATTCTCCATCAAAGTCTTAACAACTTTGAATTTCTATTAAACTCCATCTTTTATAATTAGCCTAATGAAGGGTATATATAGCAAGTTATCAATTCTAGTCCTGTTTGGCTTTTTGTTTTTTTTTTTT
>NW_027069957.1:511224-519514 GCF_002906115.3 Quercus suber | reverse complement strand
AAAAAAAAAAAAAAAAAGAGTAAAAAGTGGTTGTTTGTATGGAGAAGAGATAGATAGCATGCTGGGAGGGGTTGTTGTGTGTTGATTTGTGGGGATACCCCCAGTGCTTAACCATTCAATTTGAGATGTGTGGGCTACCCATCCATTGTGGGTGGGGCTGCCCTTTAACCCAAGGGCAAGGGGCATGCTGAATATTGACTCCACATAGTGGACAAATCAACATATTAACACCACATCCCACCTAAGCAATCCTAACATACATCCAACCACTTTAATGCCCCAACTTAGTTGCAAGCTTACGTTACTAAGCTCGGCACTAAGTTAGGTTACTGTAACTCTTTATAAATAAAATAATTTATTAGTATTTTATCAATGTGGGATTTGACAATTGTGGTGTTATTTATTTCAAGTGTTATGGATTTACAATGCCTTTTTTTTCCCCCTCTATTTTCTCTAACAGGTTGTCGCTTAGATTTTTTTATTTTTTTGTTCACATTTGTTTGTAATTTCGTGAAGCCCAATGAGCCAAATGGACTTCACTACTTCTGAAAATCATATCCCACGAGATTCTCCTCTTTTGGTACCTCTTTTCCCTCTTTCACTTCCAATGTATTTGTGTGCGTGTTTGTTTGTATAACAGTATAAGTTATTTATTTATTTATTTTTTTTTTGAGAATCGTTATGTATAAGATAATTTAATGGTAGTGAAGAAGAATTTCAAATAGGCAATGAAGTTTTTGGAGTCTAATTAAGTAGAAGCTTTAAATTTTGAGGTGTCCCCTATGATAAAAATTATTTTCTTTTTCTTTGTCCTACATAACAAAACAGAGTACTAGTAGAAGTTGGCCATTTGTGTTTTATGCTAAAATTCAATATTTGCTTTTATGCTGATGGATTTCTTTGTGAAACTATACTTAAAAAAATCTAGGTTTTGTTGTAAATCTGATACCTTTTCATTAAATTGAAGCTTAATTGATTTAAACTTGTAGGTTAATTTCTATAAACTTAATTTGTTATTTGCTGTTATGTATATGATTAGCTTAGATTCGATTTAATTTAATCCAAATGTAATTGTGTAAGTATGAAAGTAACTATTCTGATTTTTGCTTCTTCCTCCTCTACAGTACATGTGCTAAGACTAGGCGAAGAATTTGATGAATCAGTTCACTCTATTCTTCTCATTTCTTCGAATGTATGTATATAGGTATATATGTATGTTTTGAAAATTTGTAATGTGAATGTTGTGTTGTAGGAATGGAGGATGTTCTGACGAGATAAGTCTTTGGGAAGAAGAAGACAACATAATTTGCTTACTTGTAAGCACTTAAAGACTGTATTCCTTGAAATATTGATTTTATATAGTTATTTATTTGGTTTGCTACTTTGATTCTTTACAAATATTTTAATCTTTGCTAGTTCGGATTAGAAGGCAACAGAAAAATTCGCCTCACCGCGTCTTTGGGCATTATATAGTGGGAACAATAGAAGAAAACAAAGTAAAATATGAAAACGCACTCTAAAGCAGAGAATAAGTTCTTAGAACAATATATTTTTGGATTTTATACAAGAATTTTTCTCTGAGTGAAATTGAAGCACCTGATGCAAGTTTTAGTTTTTGGGGTTTTGTGTACTTGCAAGTTGGATGTGCATGTGTGGATAAAGTTTTAATAAATCTTTGTTTGATATGAGCACAAATTGGAACACTAGGCATGTTGGATTACTCACTATAATTTTCTTATCTTTTTGATCAATCAGCAATTGATTTAAGATCCCAAGAAGTCTTTTATTGACACTATGGCATGCGCAATGATAACATGCTTGCCATACATATTCCATGCTTACTGCACTTCCTATCTTGCAAGTGATCTGCACATCCTCAAACAGAATGAATTGCACCAGATCATGCTGCCACTCATGATTAACTGCTCCTTTCTAGGAAATTGTATCACAATATAAGATTTGGTGGTGATCTTTAAAATACCTTTTTATACATTGGTGCAGATGATTGCCAAACTCTTTCATAATTAACCATAAACACACACACTCATCTTGGTACATAATTTTATGAGCTGAATGCTACTTTTGCTTAGTGGGTCAACAAAATGAGTTTGTTTTATGGACCTTGTTTATTGCTATATTAGAATGACCTTCTACAATCTCCTGTTAAGGCCATTTTTTTGTCCAATTCCATCTCTAGATTGAGACATTTACGTTCCTGCCTATTATTTCAGGCAGTTGTATCCAGGCATCAAATAGATGTATTGACTATTTTTAACAGGGTTAGGAAACATGTTGTCCAGAAAGGGGATACAGTGATTGATGCCACCTGTGGCAATGGTTATGATAATTTAGTAATGGTCAATATGCCACTTGTGGCAATGGTTGTATTTATGCAATAGATATTCAGGATGATGCTTTAGAGAATACTTCTTATTTGCTAGAAGAGTTGCTCGATCCAAACGAGGTGCCCTTTTCTCACAGTTCCATTTATTTTTGTAACTGTGTCTGCTAAGGAAAGCAAAAAACTATACAGTTGTTATTTTTGGGATGTCGCCTACTAGCTTCTAAAGTAATCCATTTTCACTTTTAACATATATGGATCTTTAGTTCTAAATTGAACTAATAAGGCTATTGGAAAAGATTTGGTCCAACTAAAGACAATGTATGGGGACTTGATGCACGTCTTGATCTTGGGGTAATTACCTGCGAAATGAGGCCAGGAACAGCTTGGACTATGAGCTTGATTCCTTGCTGGCTTAAGTGTTCGATTTCTGCAAACAGTGCCCTGCTATACCAATGGAATTCCTTGTATACCTGCTATACCAAAGTGAGATAAGAGGTCAGTCTATCATACCAAGCTTAAGGAGCTTGTTTAAGACCATACAATGCCCTTTTCAGTTTGAAGACATCACCAGGCCTATGAGGATCCACAAATCCTTTGGGTTGCTCTACATACACTTCTTTTTGCAATATCCTATTCAAGAAAGCACTTTTGACATCCATTTGATACAGCTTGAAATTCAAATGACAAGCAATGGCCAAAAGTATCCGAATAGACTCAAGTCTAGCTAGAGGTGCAAATGTCTCATCGAAGTCAACTCTTTCTACTTGAGTGTATCCTTGTGCAACAAGTCTTAATTTATTTCTAATGACTGTTTCATGCTCATCAGACTTGTTTTTGAAGATCCATTTAGTGCCAATTATATTGACTCCTTCGGGTCTTGGAACCAATTCCCACACATTATTTCGAACAAATTAATGGAGTTCTTCATGCATTGAGTTAATCCAATCAGCATCCTGCAGAGCTTCATCTACTTTCTTAGGTTCCACTTGAGAAAGGTAACATGAGTGTGTAATGACTTTTAAAGCTTTAGATCTCAGTCTCATGCTATCATTTAAACTTCCCAAGATATTTGTGGAAGGATGATTAAGTTTGATCCTAGCAAATGGACCTTTCACCCAAGAAGTTGTTGTGCTTCTTTTGCACAGATGGTGTACCCAACTCATCATGTTCCTATGGAGTTTCTCTGACTGGGTTGTTGGTTCTATGACAACATTATTCAAAGTCAACAGTTCTTCATCAGTGGACTTTTCAACATACTCCTTAGGAAGAGTATCTTCTACCTCTATGATCTCTCTTGAACACTTTGCGCCTCTTCAGCATGAGTTTCAGCACATTGTTCATCATTTATCACTATATTAGCAAATTCCATCACAATTTTAGTTCTGAGATTATATACTCTATATGCTCTGCTTGATGTAGAATATCCAAGAAAGAACCCTTTATCACTTTTTGCATCAAATTTCTCCATATTCTCTCAGTCTTGAAGGATGTAACAATCACTGCCAAAAACTCTAAAATATTTCACCACCGGTTTCTATCATCTCCAAAGTTCATATAGGGTCTTCTTTGTATCAGGACAGAAGTACACTCTATTCAAGGTATGACATGCAGTGTTTACAGCTTCTCTCCAAAATGATTTTGACATGCTTTTATTGTTCAGCATGACCCTAGCCATCTCTTAAATTTCTCTATTCTTTCTTTCCACAACCACATTCTGCTGAGGTGTCTTAGGTGCAGAGAATTCTTGCTTTATCCCTTGATCATTGAAAAAAGATATGAGTTTAGAGTTCTCAAATTCTTTTCCATGATCACTTCTGATCCGAGCAATTAGGATATTCTTCTCTACTTGCAACTTCTTGCACTGATGAATCATCTTGTCAGTAGCTTCTAACTTATCTTTAAGAAGAACCACCCATGTATATCTTGTAAAATCATCCACCACAACAAGGATGTACTTCGTTCCACCTAAGCTTTGAACTCTAGCAAGACCCATAAGATCAATATGAAGCAACTCTAAAGGCCTAGATCTCTGAACTTCACTGATTGATGGATGCTTGGCTTTCACTTGTTTGCCAATTTAACATGGTCCACAGATACTTTAATTTCTCTATCTTTTCAAACTTTAGTAGACTGAGAACTACCTCACGCTTGGAGATTTTTTCTATTTGCTTGTGCCTAGCATATCCTAGCCGTTGATGCCACAAATCAACCTGATTAATTTTTTCACTATAACACTTATGATTTATGCTTGGTGTTATACCATAACAATTATCAACTGTTCTTATTCCAACACATATGTAGTCACCTCCATCATCCTGTATCTTTCATACTTAGTGAACAACACATTCAGCCCATTGTCATAGATTTGACTGATATTCACCAGGTTCGCCTTCAACCCATCCACGACCCACACATCTTCAAACACATGCAGCCCTAGAATGTCTATTGTTCCAATACCACAGATGACTGACTTGCTTCCATCTCCAAAGGTGATAGTACCAATCCTTCCTTCAAAAAGAGTCTTGAACAAGGCTTTATTACCTATCATGTGTTTGGAACAACCACTATCCAAATACCAAAGACAAGTATCATATGTCTTAAAGATAGTTAAAGCAGTATAACAAACATAATTATTGCAAGTAGTAGTTATACGTAAATATTCAAGGATAGGATTAGCACATTTAAAAAGCCATATAGCCCAAGAAGAAATAGATTCGACTCTCATCCTAGTTGCTTTCAAGAAACAAGACAAAGAATCCATGACAGCAGGGGTTAAGGATCAACTCTAGGTTAAGAAACCTATAAACAAGAGCTAACCTACTCTAATACCACTTGTTCGTTCGTTTAGACTCCTTAAAACAGATTGTTTAACCTAATTTGTTAACTAAGTGATTACTTAGATTAATTATTTAGATCTAGGTTAAACACAAATAAATCATATCATGCAAAGATGCGGAAAAGTAGATAACACCATGATAAGATAACCTAGGAAAATTGATGAAATGTACTATTTCAAGGTAAAAACTTAGGGAGAATTTGACCTAGCTATCCTTTAGTTAAATTAAATCCACTATAAGAGAATTGGAGTTTTACAATCAGATTTAACCCTAAATCTATTGTTATCTCTAGTAGTAACTTATTGACACAACCACGTGCAAACTCTGAATCCATAAACTCCTTCTCTTCTTCAATTTACACCAACACAAGCTGCCTTACTTGTGACTTTGAGATCCCACTCAAAGGTTTCAGATCACTGTCAGTAATGATCTTGATGCAGCAACTATGTTCTACCAATGCTTGATTGTAGTTTTTGGCTCTAGTAGATTCTTGTGTAGTTAGAAGGTATAAAACCTCTCATATCTTACAAAGAGTAACACACAAGTCTTCCAAAAGCCTTCAAAATGTGGCTAGGGTTTCCCTTTTATATGTAGAGAAGTTTAGATGAAACCCTAAACATTTTCGCGAGTTTAGGCCTATTTAAAAATTCTGCAGAAAAACTGGACCAGCGATTTTTGATTGTGAAGGAAATTTAGACCCCTTAAACACACAGATTGCGTAGCCTAGATTAATTAGCCAAGTTGTTACTTAGTCAAATTAAGCAATTCTAGGTTAAAACAATCCAAACAATCATATCAAGAATATAAAGCAGCGGAAAATAAATAACACAAGATATGATCACCCAGGAAACCACACGGTAAAAACCTGGGGAGGATTTGACCCACCGATCCTCAAGGCTAACCTGAATTCACTATGAAAGAATTGAAGTTCATACAAAAGGACTACAAGCTCCCCGCTCGACTTCCTAATGCACCATCTCCAAAGGTGATAGTACCAATCCTTCCTTCAAAAAGAGTCTTGAACAAGGCTTTATTACCTATCATGTGTTTGGAACAACCACTATCCAAATACCAAAGACAAGTATCATATGTCTTAAAGATAGTTAAAGCAGTATAACAAACATAATTATTGCAAGTAGTAGTTATACGTAAATATTCAAGGATAGGATTAGCACATTTAAAAAGCCATATAGCCCAAGAAGAAATAGATTCAACTCTCATCCTAGTTGCTTTCAAGAAACAAGACAAAGAATCCATGACAGCAGGGGTTAAGGATCAACTCTAGGTTAAGAAACCTATAAACAAGAGCTAACCTGCTCTAATACCACTTGTTCGTTCGTTTAGACTCCTTAAAACAGATTGTTTAACCTAATTTGTTAACTAAGTGATTACTTAGATTAATTATTTAGATCTAGGTTAAACACAAATAAATCATATCATGCAAAGATGCGGAAAAGTAAATAACACCATGATAAGATAACCTAGGAAAATTGATGAAATGTACTATTTTAAGGTAAAAACTTAGGGAGAATTTGACCTAGTTATCGTTTAGTTAAATTAAATCCACTATAAGAGAATTGGAGTTTTACAATCAGATTTAACCTTAAATCTATTGCTATCTCTAGTAGTAACTTATTGACACAACCACATGCAAACTCTGAATCCACAAACTCCTTCTCTTCTTCAATTTACACCAACACAAGCTGCCTTATTTGTGACTTTGAGATCCCACTCAAAGGTTTCAAATCACCATCAGTAATGATCTTGATGCAGCAACTATGTTCTACCAATGCTTGATTGTAGTTTTTGGCTCTGGTAGATTCTTGTGTAGTTAGAAGGTATAAAACCTCTCATATCTTACAAAGAGTAACACACAAGTCTTCCAAAAGTCTTCAAAATGTGGCTAGGGTTTCCCTTTTATATGTAGAGAAGTTTAGATGAAACCCTAAACATTTTCGCGAGTTTAGGCCTATTTAAAAATTCTTCAGAAAAACTGGACCAGCGATTTTTGATTGGTCGAGCCTAATTCTCGATCGGTCAAGCAAGGCAAAACCACACTCTCTTTTTTTGCAATCAGCTGGACTTGAACCTTGAAACAACCACTTTTAAGCATTGCCTAAAAACCTAGACTAGACATGTTTTATTCTTGGTTTGCCAACACAATACAAAAATGATTCTAAATATTTAAATCTAAATCTTTAGAACCTAACATATATTATCATAGGAATCATCCACAACCACAAGTCCAAGTTGTTTAGGTTATTGCATAGCATCAACCATCTATCCTTTATTTTAATCAAACCAATACAATTACAATATACACCTTGTGTACACCTTGTAGAGCTTTACCAAATTATAATCCTTTAGAGGTTTAAGGAACTAAACTATAGAGTTTCTAAAATACTATTCACTCTTTTGAAATGAGTGATTAGATTTTATCATGTTATCAATATTTAAAATAAAGAATAAAATTATGATACTCAACATTTTTTTTAAAATGTTGATGATAGGGTAAAATTCAATTTACTCATTTCAAGATGGATGGAAAGACCTCAATAGTTGAGTTACCCTAAAGCCTTGATGATCTTGATATGGGCTTTGTTTATCATATTGGGAGCACCATTAACAACAATTGTGTGCACTATAAACAATTGCTCACATTAGGCTTGTCAAATTATTGATCATCTTATCCCTTTCCTCCCCATTAGATAAAGATTGAACAATTGTTCCACAAAGGATTTCAATACTATGACAACAATTCTCCATCAAAGTCTTAACGACTTTGAATTTCTACTAAACTCCATCTTTTATAATCAGCCCAATGAAGGGTATATATAGCATGTTATCAATTCTAGTCCTATTTGGCTTCTTTTTTTTTTTTTTTTTTTTTTCCATTGGTATAGCAGGGCACCATTTGCAAATCCAACACTTAAGCCAGCAAGGAATCAAACTCATAGTCCAAGCTGTTCCTGGCCACATTTCGCAAGGAACTACCTCAAGTCAAGACGTGCATCAAGTCCCCATACATTCTCTTTGTTGGACCAAATCTTTTGTAATAGTGTATTAGCTAAAGACTTCTTGTGTTTGGTACATTCCGACCTGTATCCAA
>NW_027069957.1:491304-493863 GCF_002906115.3 Quercus suber | reverse complement strand
AGTAAATTGGTATTTTTCTATGTGAAACATTGCCCTAACCATTTTTATTGAATGCTTAAATCTGATTGGTTGATTCATGATCATATTATACAAATGCGTACATAGGATTATCCTAGATTAATTTTAATTGGTCCATAAAATGATTAATTGATATAAGATCCTATTGTTTCATAATTTTAACTATGGTAGACTTGCAAGCAATCAAAAATTCCATATCAATAATATTATATTTTTTATTAATTTTAAAAATTTTGCAATTTTAATATCAAATAATGCATTTATTTAAATTAATGTATTAAGGTTTGAATGATGGAATAAAAGAATCATGAGAGTCCGAATTTGCTAAAAAGGCTGAATTATCTCTTAAAAATAAGTAAAAATAATTTAGAACAATCGGAAAGTATGAACACTACTACACTAGTAATTCCACCCAATTTTTGGCCTCATAGCCTTAAAAATAAGGAAAATAGCTATCTAAATGCAAGAAGTGCCTCAAGTCTCAACAGAAAAGAGGTCCAAATTTTTGTTTACAGTATATTAGAGAGCCTTTAGAGCACTAATTTACTCAACCACATCCCTAGCCATGGGTCATTTTTTTCTCTATATATTTTCATCACACACATCTTTTCACAGTACACAATCCACTATATATTATCATAGGAATCATCCACAACTGCAAATCCAAGTTGTTTTGGTTATTGCATAGCATCAACCATCTATCCTTTATTTTAATCATACCAAAACACTTACAATATACACCTTGTGTGCAATGCTCTCATCAAGAACCTTCACTCTCTAATCCTGAAAAAACTTCTACTTATGATTTAGGACCTTGTAAAACTTTACCAAATTATGATCCTCTAGAGGTTTAAGGAACTAAACTAAAGAGTTTCTAAAATACTATTCACTCTTTTGAAACGAGTGAGTAGATTTTATCATGTTATAGAAAAAAAAAAAATTTCTTTTTCAAGATTAGATAGGAAAATACTTACAAGGGAAAAAAAAAAAATGAAAACAGATTGATAATGGTCATTTAAAAAAAAAAAAAACGATTTTTTTTTCTTATATTAGTAAAGGTAAAAAGTGGTTGTTTGAATGGCCGTTCAAATTATTAAAAAATACCAAGATTGACAAGAAAATAATTGCATAAAAAAAATGAAAATAGATTGCTAAAGCTCATCTAAAAAATATGGATATTTACATAGATTGACAAGAAATAAATCTAAAAAATTAAAAAAAGTGGTTGTTTGTATGGAGAAGAACTAGATAGCATGCTGGGAGGGGTTGTTGTGTTGATTTGTGGGGATACCCCAATCCTTAAGAAACAATTCAATTTGAGATGTGGGCTACCCATCCATTGTGGATGGTGGTGCCCTTTAACCCAAGGGCAAGGGGCATGCAGAATATTGACTCCATATTGGACAAATCAACATATTAACCACATCCCACCTAGTCAAATCTTGGCATCCATCCAACCATTTTAATGCCCCAACTTGGTTACAAGTTTACGTTACTAAGCTCGGCAATTGGCAAGGTTATAGCAACAATTTATAAATAAAACAATTTACTTATATTTTATCAATGTGGGATATTTTAGGATTGTGTTTGTCATTTATTTCAAGTCTTACTGTTTTTTTTTCCCTCTATTTTCTCGAACATGTTACGCTTAGACTTTGTTCTTCTTCACATTCCTTTGTAACTCTAGAGAATGGACTCACTTCTCCGTGAAAGCCATTGAGCCAAATGGACTCTCGCTCCCTCTGAAAATCTTATTCCACTTGATTCTTCTCTTTTTGGTACCCCTTTTCCCTCCTTCACCTCTTATAAAAAAAATTTCTTTTTCCTTGTCGGACATAAGAAAACAGAGTACTAGTAGTGGTTGGCCATTTGGGTTATATGCTAAAATTCAATCTTTGCTTCTATGCTGATGGATTTTTTTGAGAAACTGTACTTACAAAAATCTGGGTTTTGTTGTGAATTTGAGCTGAATGCTACTTTTGCTTGGTGGGTCAACGAAATGAGTTTGTTTTATGGACCTTGTTTAATGCTATATTGGAATGAACTTCTACAGTTCCATCTCTAGATTGAGACATTTACGTTCCTGCTTATTATTTCAGGCAGTTGTATCCGGGCATCAAATAGTTGTATTAACTATTTTTATCAGGGTTAGGAAACATGTTGTCCAGAATGAGGATACAGTGATTGATGCCACTTGTGGCAATGGTTATGATACTTTAGTAATGGTTAAATAATACTCTTCCTCTTTGTCTCTCTCTTCCAACAAACCCACATAGCCAGCAAACCAAATTCTTATTTTGGACGCCAAATTCTTAAAGCTTTTAACTTTGATTAAAAAAAATGCATACAATTTATTAAATATTATTGAGGTTGCCGCCCCCCTTGGCAAATATATAGCTAGGTCCCAAATTTAAGTGAATTACTCTCACATGGGAAATAATTTATTGTCATTTTGCATCTTGGCTTGTAGTCATATGGGAAAACTAATGGTGCAATCCCAGTATAAATTCACTGCCAAGGTTTTCAATCTTGTAATAGAAA
>NW_027069957.1:480393-490019 GCF_002906115.3 Quercus suber | reverse complement strand
TTAAAAAAAAAAAAAAAAAAAAAAAAAAAAAAAAAGAAGGCTAATGTTTATATTGTGTTTTGCACAATAAAAACAAAAACAAAATTGAAAAGCTGCAAAAGAAGAGGTTGTCACCAGAGAGTACACTATCAACCTTCACAATAATAAGTGTCTGTATTTCTATGCGCGTGTCTCATCATTTTTTTGCTTGTTAATGGGTTTGATCTGGTTTAAGTAAGATTAGATTCAGTGGGTCAAAGCCGTTTTATTCTAATCTTATTGATTGGTGCATTTTGAAACATTCTTTTGTTCAAAACAATGTTGTTTCTTTTGACTCAATTGTGTATTTGGGATTTTCATTTCATTTGAGTGATTAAAAAGAGGTTGATTTTTAAAAATGGTGTTATGCATTTGGGATGAATGTATTCTGAGCTGTAAGTATCTTATTTGAGTGATAAACAGTTCATTTTTGTTTTGCAAGGCTCTGTTAATTATGGTGGAACATGTTTCAACTAGAAACTGTATATTCTAAGTTTGAAAGACTTATATTGTTTAGGGTGTTGCAGAGATGATATAATTTCCATAGATTGGTGACTAATATCATTCATTGAAAAACCCTCAATCTTTGAAGGTTTTTAATCTATTGAAAATTTGAAGTATATACGAACTATTTTGTGTGACTTGTGAGTTGTTATGTGATTGATTCTCCTTCATCAAGGAAAACTGCAAAATGGATATTCAGAATGATGCTTTAGAGAATACTTCTTCTTTGATAGAAGATTCACTCAATCCACACAAGGTGCCCTTATCTCACAGTTTCAATTTTATTTTCTTTTTTCTTTTTTTCTGTTTGCACTTTTTATCTCCTATGGAAAACAAAACATTATGCCATTTTTTTTTGTTATTTTTGGGATGTCACCCTACTAATTTTGGATAATGAAGCTTATTAAGGAATCCATTTTCAGTATTAACATATATGGATCTTCAGTTCTAAAATAATTCCTAGTGCTCTCTGATGTTAATTCATGGTGCATGAGTGCTAGAGCTGGAAATTTTCCGATTCCAAATTGCCTAAGATTCTTTTAGTGTGCTAATCATGTATGTATGAATTTCTTATATAGTGTATAAACTCAAAAGTCAATTTTATTACTTGTAGCTGAAGGGGACACCAAATGTGACAAAACTTATGGACCACTTGACTTACTTTCAGTGCTTTTAGAAATGCCAATTTGATTGTTAATGAATAATGAGGCATTCACTATTCTTGGAAATGGTGGAGATCTTCTAGACCTGTTCTTTTACATGTTCAACCTTCGTTCATATGTTGGCAGACTGCACGTTCACTAGAGAACAAATATAGGATTCAATCTTTTTGTGTTATCCTTTTCTTTTTTCACTTGTCATATCCCTCAATATCAGGTCAGAGTTGTTTATTGTGAACTACTTTTCTGTTTTAGTAGGAAAGTGAAGTGAAGGATTTTAGTTATCCTATTCCCACACCCCACCCCTCAAAACAAAAACAAAAAAATTGGAATTGCTAGTATAGATGTAAACATGGATAGAATTCCCCTTAGTTAGATATCGTTCCAATTCCGTTCGATGCCCCTGAAGGGACTTCTTTCACTATTCTAGAATGTAGAATTGTTGATTTGAGATTTATTTATTTTTCTGTAGTATCTCGCATGTCAAATATGTAAAAATGAACAACAAAGCTTATATACGCATGTTGATCAAACCAATATTTTGGTTAGTTGCTAATGTATTTAAATTAAACCATTTTTTATGATATGTTCTTTTGGAATGGGAGATATGTTATATACTTTTAAGATTAATTGTACACGTAGTGCAATTGCCTATGAGTTCCAAATATGCACAGAAAGAGCATGTTAAGCTCTTGTCTATGTTTCCAAGGTCTCTGTAAGGTACTTACTATGCCCCTAGATTATTGAAAATCTTCATTTAAATGTTCTGTCTTTAGGATCGGTGAAATGATGTAAATTATTAAGGCTATCTTTCAATTTTTCAAATACACTTTTGAATGTATCAAAGATGTCAAATTAGTTTAGAACTTTACATGTTTTTTATGCAGCATTATTCTCATGTTCAAATTAAAATGGATCTTATGTTTTCCATTTCAATTTTTAAATACTTTATCAAAAAAAAATTTAAAAACACACTTGTACTTTCGGATTTAGTTTGGTTGTTTTCTTCCCCCTCCCTCGTACTGAAACTTAATTAAAATATCTTTAAGGACCTAAAAAGAGTACTTACCTATTTGAAAATGTGAGATAGTGCAACTTTTAGAGGACATGGCTATTGTTTTGGTTTTCCACTCTAGATCAACTTCTAATTTTGTTTCAATTGAGTTATTTGGTGTTAGTTATCGCATAAATATTGAAAAACTATGTAAAGTCTTAATTCTCAGGTCCTGAAAACTTGGAATTTGGCTACAGAAGTCCACATTTGAGCTCTTTCAAGTGCCACATTCTCGACAAATCATATACCATTATTCATTTCCTCAATACCTCAGAGTCCAAGTTCTTTAGACCTTACATATGGTTTGAAAAAGTTGTTATCTCATATTTCCCGTTCATATTAAATTTTTTCACAATCCATCATAAATCATGATTAATATGCAAATAATTAAATAACCAATTGAATGTGTACTAATAGTAAGATCTGGAATACTATGATTGGAGATTGTAATATGCTAGTTGATGTTATTATACCATGTTTCTTGCTTTCTGCAGTGCATAGCAGTTTGTTTTCATTTTATGGTACTAGAACATAATTATTTCCTTAAGGCAATGTTCATAAATAGGTGTTTTCATATTAACGAGTAAAACAATCTAGTACCTTTTCCCTCTCCTTTTCCCCAGCAGATCTTCTTGGCTTTCCTTTTAATTCTCTTCTGTTCCAACTTATATTGGAAGCTAGTAAGATACTTTTATGCTGCAACAAATAAACTTTTCAAATCTAAGTTCTTAAGACAGTGCTTAGAACTAAGATTTGTAGAAAATGCATAAAAAGATGCCATAACGTCGTATAAATATTGGTACAGTTAGTACATAACTAACTTGGGGTACAGTCCCTGATATTTATATTGGTATAGCATGCTCGCTTGGTCATCATCAGCTAGGCAGTATGAAATAAATAAATGGTGCCTGCATTTATGATCATATGATAAAATATATAAATGAACAAACAATTATCTAGAAAGAAGAATTCCAAATATCTATAGCAGTTAGCTGTGGTATCTATTCTACAAAGAGGGAGACGATAAAATTGTTTCGTTTTTGTATTTATGCTTCATATTTCATTATATTTATTAAAATTTGTTTGTGACTGTTTTTGGATTCATATAACATCAGGTAATGTTGAAAATTATACTACTGCACTTTATCAAGAACCACAACGCATGCATCTTAACAAGGCAAAAATTGATGACCTGGGTGCTTTTAGGCTTGTTGTTTTCAACTTAGGTTGCCTCCCTGGTGGTGACAAAAATATACTCACAAAGCCAGAAATAATACTACTTGCACAGGTAGTCATTACTTGTTCTCTAATTCGAAAGATAGTCATTTTTGTTTTCCAGGTGGTAAGAATTTTTGTACTCTAACCATTGCCTACACCTACAGACTTTGATTGTTATTTATGAAAATATTTTAGATTCAGTGGAATCACAATACTTCTCTCATCCTTTTCCTGATATTTTCTTCAGTTTATATCAACTTGAAAAATTGGTCAAAATGTAAATTTTTCTTAGCCAATCAATATTGCTTCGCCTGGGATGCATTTAAAAATCGAGGGATTTGAAAAATTATTTCTAGTTAGAATACCAGATATGAATTTAATGACACATGATAATTTATGTTTTAGAGATTTTGTTCAAACAAAAGTACTTGTAACATTATCGATTCAAAATTATATTGTAAATCTAATCATTTCAAATCCATTTATTAATGATGCTTAGATTTATTCATAAAATTTCATCAACAAGAAAAAATTGTCACCTGATACTTTATTCAAGTCATTTAAATAAAATACAAATTCTTCTCTTTAAATCTATTCAAGGGTTTGTCTTCTGTCAAGTTTATTGGGGCTTTGGATGCAACATGGACATGACATGTATTGGTCTCATATCTTTCCCAACACACGGGACTTTTTAATAAGTTTTTGCCTGCTATTGGAATAACTAATGAGAATTACAAATCTTATACATTATATTCTCCTTCAAAATGTTGTTTAAATGCACATGCATAGATTCTTAATATGTTTAATGTTTTGTACAAATTATTGTGAAGACTTAATATTTGTACTTAGTCTATGATATTGTGATTCAAATTATACTATGTCATCTTTTATGATTGTGTATCCACTTATCGTAAGACCAATAATGGTATTTAAATGACACTTTTGAGGACTGTATATCTACATGCTCACACGTGACTATGTATGTGTCTGGAAAGCACTAATTTATAATTATTTTTAGAAACTATCATTGTGATAAATCCCTCAAAAAAATTATTAAAAAAATTACGTATACATTTTTATTTTGCTTGAAACTATTAGTGAAATTTTTATATTTTGTTAGATATAACTATATTAAAATCACATAATAATTCTTAATTAGAGATATGTTTTATTCAAAAATTAAATTTAAATTTAGCATTCATATGGCATCTGTGATATATTTTTATCTTATTCATTAATTATGAGATATTTTTTACTTTATTGAATCTTTTAAACTCTTAAACATTTGAATTTAAATTTGAAATAAAATAACTTCATTTACCACTCACAATACTATTATGTGGCGTTTGGTACAGGGTAATGTTTTAGGATTCTTAGGAATGTTTAAAGATTCCCATGTTTGGTTGCAAATTATACTAAGGAATCAGATGCCAGAGGAATCTGGATTCCCCCCTTAAACCCCTCTCAGTAGGAATATGGATTCCCTTTAAAACAGGTGAGAATCCAGATTCCCAAGCTTAAAAGAAATTGTATTTTTTTAAATTGACAATTTTAACCATTTTTTTTAAATGACTTGGTAGTTCACATTCAAATCTAAGGATAGAATGGGAAAAATAAATAATTCATTTAAGATTCCTGGGAATAAACCAAACATAGGAATAGCTACATTCTTAGGAATGTGATTCCTAGGAATCACATTCCTAGGAATCTGGATGCCAGGAGTAATGTGGATTCCCCCGTACCAAACGCCACATTAGAGCATTAGCATCCGAGATTCTTAAAAAAAAAAAAAAAATTATTTCAAAACATAAAAAAGTTACTTTACTTATTTTAACATCTCATTTAACAATACAGTAGACTTCTCACCTTTTATTTAAACATACAACTCAATAAAATAATGTAAACTACCCAATTAAATAATATAAATGACTCATTTCTCTCCTCTCCCACGTCTCTCTTTCCTCTCTTCCTCTTTGTCTCTCTCATCCAACAAACCCACATAGCCAGCAAACCAAATTCTTATTTTGGACGCCAAATTCTTAAAGCTTTTAACTTTGATTAAAAAAAAAAAGCATACAATATATTAAATATTATTGAGGTTGGGGGGTGGCATGGCCGCCCCCCTTCGCAAATATATAGCTAGGTCCCAAATTTAAGTGAATTACTCTCACATGGGAAATAATTATTTATTGTCATTTTGCATCTTGGCTTGAAGTCATATGGGAAAACTAATGGTGCAATCCCAGTATAAATTCACTGCCAAGGTTTTCAATCTTGTAATAGAAAATATCACCTTTCCATATATGGAATTTGGTGTGCATTTGGATTGCATGTTACCTACGTGCAATTCAGCGTGTGCATTTTTGGCTAAGTACCACAGCATTGTTCACGATCTAGACAAAAACACAAAAATGTGCATACCAATGCATTTTTGGGTCCCACAGCACTATTTACACTTTTAAAAATTATTTTGTTATAGTACTTCCAATAATAAGTTTTTAATTTTCAGCAAATAAGCGGTATTCAAACATACCCATAGTCTCACTCATTGGTAGAATATTGGGAGTTGTTATGGATTTCTTCCAAATCATGCTTCACCTTGTAGTCTTTAGTATTTCATTCTCTCTCATCTTCCTCATATATAAACAAAAATTGACTCGTGACAAGTTGCCACCGGGTGAAAAAGGATGGCCTATCATTGGGGAAACATTGGAATTTGCCAGGATAGGGCAAAAGGGAACTCCAAAGATGTTCGTGAAGGACAAAATGAGAAAATACTCTCAGGATCTCTACAAAACCTCAATGTTTAGGGAGAACATGGTTGTGTGTTGTGGTGCTTCAGGACACAAGTTTCTATTCTCGAATGAGAAAAAATGTGTCGTCACTTGGTAGCCACATTCCGTGGATCAAGTTGTGCTTTCTCCTAAATCTATTGAAAACTTTGTCCCTGAAGATTCTATCAAAGTAAGGAGGGCCATAGTTCAATATCATGTTATTAATGTTTAAATTAGATAATAAAATTATGATACTCGATATTATTTTGAATGTTGATGATAAGGTAAAATCCAATTTACTCATTTCAAGATGAATGGAAAGAATTCTATAGTAGAGTTACCCTAAAGCCGTGAATTTCATATACCAAATGGTTTTTAGTGGAGGTGGGGTTTGAATTTCAAATCTCTTATTCAATGACGAAAACTTTATCAGTCGAGCTAATAAAAACCCACATAAATTCGATTAATATGAGGTTTGAATAACACTATTACATTTTTTTCACATTAATTCATAATATTTTTTTTAAACAAAGCAGGTAAAATCTTTGGCATGTGCTTATATTTTGAGTCTCCATTTTCATATTTATGCTTATTGTTGATTAAAGAAAAATAACTACTAGTCCCAAAACATGGATGTACACATATTTAGCAATACTAGAGTTTCTTGAAATAAATAGATTTAGATTTATCGCCTAGGTCTTGTACCTTGTTGTTCATCGCATTACCAATACCAAGTGCATATTTTGGCCAAATTTGTGAAGAACAAACACACATTGATTTTGACTCAAACACTACCGATGTGGTACGTACTTCGTATCCACATCTATCACTACAAGAGTTGGGCACTTTTGTAGTGCTTTTTGGGGTTATGTAATTGCTTTAAAAGCTTCACAGTTTACATAGCTTTCCCCTTCCCCTGTAATGTTAGAATTATAGTTTCTCAACCAAAAAATAAAACAAAATAGAATATAAAATGAATTATGGAAAATTTACTACACAATTTTTTTTTTTTTTTTAGTATGGTACCTCTCATAGTAATAAGGTTACATACGATAGTAGTGTTTTTTTCCTTTTTTTTTTTTTTTTTTTTCTCTTAATGTATGAAAGTCTTTAAGCAAGGGCATGCTGGATATTAGACTCCATATTGGACAAATCAACATATTAACCCCATCATCCCACCTAGGCAATCTCGGCATACATCTAACCATTCTAATGCCCCAACTTGGTTACAAACTTACGTTACTAAGCTCGGCAATTGGTAAGGTTATAGCAACAATTTATAAATAAAACAATTTACTTGTATTTTATCAATGTGGGATATTTTAGGATTGTGTTTGTTATTTATTTCAAGTGTTACTGTTTTTTTTTTTTTCTCTATTTTCTCAAACATGTTTCGCTTAGACTTTGTTCTTCTTCACATTCCTTTGTAACTCTAGAGAATGGACTCACTTCTGCTTGAAAGCCATTGAGCCAAATGGACTCGCTCCTTCTGAAAATCTTATTCCACTTGATTCTACTCTTTTTGGTACCCCTTTTCCCTCTTTCACTTCTTATAAAATTATTATCTTTTTCCTTGTCCAACATAAGAAAACAGAGTACTAGTAGTGGTTGGCCATTTGGGTTATATGCTAAAATTCAATATTTGCTTCTATGCTGATGGATGTCTTTGAGAAACTATACTTACAAAAATCTGGGTTTTGTTGTGAATTTGCTTTAAACTTGTAGGTTAATTTCTGTGAACTTAATTTGTTATTTGCTGGTATGTATGCTTACATTAGATTCGATTTAATTTAATCCAAATTTAGTTGTGTTAAGCATGAAAGGAACTATTCTGAGTTTTGATTCTTCCCCTCTACAGTACATGTGCTAAGACTAGGCGAAGAATTTGATGAATAAGTTCAACTCTAGTTCTTCTGATTTCTTCGAATGTATGTGTATAGTTATATATGTATGTTTTGATTATTTGTAATATGAATGATGTGAAGTAGGAATGGAGGATGTTCTTACGAGATATGTCTTTGGGAGGAAGAAGACAACAGAATTTGGTTACTTGTAAGTACTTAAAGACTGGATTCCTTGAAATATTGATTTTATGTAGTTGTTTATTTGGTTTGCTATTTTGATTCTTTAAAAAGATTTTAATCTTTGCTAGTTCGGATTACAAGGCAACATAAAAATTCGCTTCACCGCGTCTTTTGGCATTATATATAGTGGGAACAATAGAAGAAAACAAAGTAAAATATGAAAATGCACTCTAAAGCAGAGAATAAGTTCTTAGAACAATATATTGGGACTTTATATAAGAATTTTTCTCTGAGTGAAATTGAAGCACCTGATGCAATTTTTAGTTTTTGGGGTTTTGTGTGCTTGCATGTGCACGTGTGGATAAAGTTTTTATAAATCTTTGTTTGATATGAGCACAAATTGGAACACTAGGCATGTTGGATTACTCACTATAATTTTCTTACCTTTTTTATCAATTAGCAATTGATTTAAGGTCCCAAGAAGTCTTTTATTGACACTTCAATGGCATACGCAATGATAACATGCTTGCCATACATATTCCATGCTTACTGCACTTCCTATCTTGCAAGTGATCTGCTCATCCTTAAACAGAATGAATTGCACCAGATCATGCTGCCATTTATGATTAACTGCTCCTTTCTAGGAAATTGTATCACAATCTAAGATCTGGTGGTGATCTTTAATATACATTTTATACATTGGTGCAGATGATTGCCAAACTCTTTCATAATTAACCATAAACACACACACACACACACACACACACACTCACTCATCTTGGTACTTAAGTTTATGAGCTGAATGCTACTTTTGCTTGGTGGGTCAACGAAATGAGTTTGTTTTATGGACCTTGTTTAATGCTATATGGGAATGACCTTCTACAGTCACCTATTAAGGCATTTTTTGTCCAATTCCATCTCTAGATTGAGACATTTACGTTCCTGCCTATTATTTCAAGCAGTTGTATCCAGGCATCAAATAGTTGTATTGACTATTTTTACCAGGGTTAAGAAACATGTTGTCCAGAAAGGGGATACAGTGATTGATGCCACTTGTGGCAATGGTTATGATACTTTAGTAATGGTCAATATGCTTGCTGATGAATTAGCCAGGGTTGTATTTATGCAATGGATATTCAGAATGATGCTTTACAGAATACTTCTTCTTTGCTAGAAGAGTTGCTCAATCCAAACGAGGTGCCCTTTCCTCACAGTTCCATTTATTATTTTAACTATGTCTGCTAAGGAAAGCAGAAAACTACACAGTTGTTATTTTTGGGATGTCACCTACTAATTTTGGATAATGAAGCTTCTAAAGTAATCCATTTTCACTTTTAACATATATGTATCCTTAGTTCTAAATTGAATTCCTTTT